>NC_139233.1:75909604-76003486 GCF_977018435.1 Lepisma saccharinum
ATTTAACACAACAAAGCAGGGTCTTGAGAATAGGAAAAATAGTCCACATGCTGAGTTGACTTTTCGGCCATTGTTCACAAAGATTATGTTTGTTCAATATCAATTGATTGATTTTTAACGAGATTTGTTTCCGAAGATGGTTACTCTTGCTGTTTAAACAAAGTGTAAGATGAACGGAATTTATTTAATGCTGTCGAGGTTAAGGAACCTTATCCTTTAAGATACGATGACTTACTGTGCAAGGTACTTGTGTTCGTTGATCACAGACAAATGATGTGATTCATCTACCAACACTGTTTCGAGAACGTATGGACCAGGGACGGCAATCGCACATACAAAAATTCCTCTGCCCACCCGATTGCTCAAATGAACAAATTCAAGACGTAAGTGTTTGGGAAAACATGAATGCTTCAAAAAAAAAAAAAGTATATTCTTGTCTTGACTCCCTAGGGGCGTGATGCTCATCACATCACCCCCACTCACGACCGGATCAAGAAAGTGTGGGGCGTTACCCCCACACCCCCTATACGCCTTCATGGCGTGGTGCTAAGCACAGGGGAGCACTTTACCTTTACCTTTACCTTGTCTTGACTCCCTGCCCATTTTTCCTATGAATATTGTCGATACAAAAAAGGCTCACAAATTATCCTGTAAGCAGTTTCGTAGTTTTGGCATTTACATTAATTTGCTGATAATATGTTTATGAATAATACCTGTCATATTTATTTCTTATTTAAAACTTGAAACATGATCCAGTTAATACTTCTGGGGCTATAAGTAGTGCAATATCTGGCTGGCTATAGCCATAGTGCACGTTTTTCGAGGTGAGGAGTACAAAATCATACAAGATAAAAAAAATATCTTAAACAAACACGTAAATAAAAACACTTTCTTCGTGTTACTTCCATATGGTATGAAAAAGAATTTTCCATCCATAAGAAGGCTTCCTTATCGTAGTATTTTGGATAATGGATATCTTACTTCGGTAGTGTGATAATCAGAGGTTGTCAACTTCATATAAACATAAGGATGGGGGGCGGCAAGATTGACAACAATGTTTTTTTTATGTATAATGTACATACTTCTTGAGGAATTTGTGGGGCAGAAAGTGCCTTGTTCCCCTAAAGCCAGCGCCTATGGTGATAATTGTTAGAAAATGGAACTTTTCCAAAAGTTTTAAAGCGTTATGAACAAGACAAGAATTGCTAGATATAGTTCCCATTATCAAATTTGATTGATTGATTGATTGAATTGGTGTTTAAGTCCACTTTATGCACAGTAAGGCTAATCGGGACTGGGCCTACAGTTTAAAGTTGAATCCGAACCATTATATGCCTCCATTATGCTAAAATTGCAGTTCAAATATTTTTGCCGCCAGGCGGCTTTCCTCCATGTAGGGCGAAGCCTTGCCCATCTCCCAGGAGCGGTTCTGGTTTCACAAATATAAATACTCCTTCTAACCTAATAACTTTAGCTGCCCCTTGCATTGGTAAATAATTTCTTCCATACGTTTCATAATTTTCGCATGATTGAAACAGTACAGCCTTACTGTTGATTGCTATGTTCATCTAGGAAAGTAGCATGTGTAAAATTCCTTCTTAACTTAAAGGGATAAAGCAATATATCCAATATTCAAAGCTAAGTACACAGTTAGCAGTTGAAAGCATCTTTGAGGGCCTGGACCTAACAAGTGTTTTAAATAGGTCAAAGCATCGAGTCCCTTCACCACCTTTTTCTAGAGTGAAGTGGATAGAGAGAATACAGATGAGAAATTTGATTAGACGAATTGACAAATCAAGACATGGGACGACTTCTGTAGACAAGCCGTAGGAAGTCTTGTTTAATGCAAAACTATGAAATAGGATATGCAACATAACATGAATGGTGATATATGCATAATTTAAAGGCGATGGATTAAACACAAAGAAATATTTCTCTACAGGCATGACATTGCTTTCGTAAAGGTATAGGTAAAATAGCACGTTGCCATGAAGGAACGTTTAGAGGATGTGAGGATAGGGTCCCACATATTCTATATCTCCCTCATTTTGGAGGTTATGTTATCAGCACCACGCTCCGGCTGCCAGTACCCCCCACCTTATTCGAGGGTTACACCAAGGACCCATTGATTTGAGGCTGGGTGAGCCCCGAAGCGGCTTTATGCAGAGACAATGCCGGAAATAATTCCGACCTTAGATCACGCATCCCGGGAATTGAACCCTTGTTTCCCACGTTGCACTGAGACGCCACACCGACTATACCACCGCGTCTCTATAGTATGAATTACAGGAATGTTATTCGACAGAAAAAATAAATGCAAGTGGCAAATGTGTCTCTGCACCACAAGGTTGAATACATACAGAAAGTACTGTGTTTCGAGGGTTTAGTGCGTTGAAACAAGGACTTAATGATCAGAACATTACCAAGAAGAGTTGTTCGTCTTCATGTTATCTACACGCTGTGAAATTCTGTCGATATTGTATGTTGACACCCTGTGTAGTTATATAAATTCCAATATCATTACACGCGACATATCTGTTGTATTTATTCTTCACGCCTGTATGTCTGTTCATGCTTATCAAGAAAAATCTTACATTATATTAACACCACCTTTTTTATATTTCTCTTTTCTATATTAAAAAAGGAAAAAAAGAAATAATAATTACAAGTCTTAAAAGCAGAAGATCAGTCACCTAGAGTCCATTGAAGAGTAACATAAGTTAATAAAGAACAACATTCTTCCGGCCAGTGCCGGTGGCAATTTTCATTTTGAACAACGCAAGTAAAATAAATTAATAGAAATTCCTACCAATACGATTACAATTTTTCTCTCAGATCACTCCTACAAAGCACCTTCTATGAGAAGAAAATTCGAAATACGCATTTTGCATTATTTCCTTCTGTGTTCTATCGGTTAGCTTGCAATGCATTACTCTTACATTGATGACAATTATTACTACAGCATCCTACCAAATTTCGCTGAGCAACTTAAACAAAATAATTACAACAAGAGATTTGAAACAATACGATAATATGTTATGAAACTTGTTAAACATCTCATGTACTTCTTAAGGTTCGTTTACATCTTTTTGCTACAAATATTGATGCCGTTCTTGTGTCGTGCATATTAGAAAAACTGATTGTTAAACATGACACATTGTTGTAAACATTTGAACAAAATTTCTACCAGCAACAGTACCAATGTGACAACACTGAAAACACTAGGAACCTAATTTGTTGCTAGTCTAGTTTGTTTTAAGTTCACCTTATGCTCAGATAGGGTCGTCGGGACGACACCCATAGTTTAAAGTGGAATCTGAGCCACTGTGTAATGTGCCTACACCAGCTATCATACCTAGGACCCCTTCATTACAAGGCGAAATACTTATGGCTATCATCGGTGAGAGATCGGGCTTACCTAGTGTTTATGGCTTCCTGGAATATGAGCTCTGCTCTAGAAGGCTAATAATAATAATAGTAGCATCATCAACAACAACAATGAACTGCTTCAAAACATTTTGCCAAAAGAGATAACGTAACAGATCCAAACATTCATATTGTCAAATAGTGTAATGTGCGAGATATCAATTAAAGATCCTTCACAGACAATAGTGGATGAACAAATAAATGACAAAATCAATTACATCCTATTTCATTTTAAATTTGTTACACAAATTTTCTCATTGAAACTTCAATTCTTAGATAAGCCCTACGTTCTTTCATGGGCTATTGTGTGCGTCTTGAAAACGAATTCACAAGTACTTAGTAATTTGAGAATGATTGTATAGTGCACTGGCCATTTTATCTCTTGTACAACAAATGGTCTTGAACTTCACAAGCCACTTAGTTCTTTATCATAATTATACAAAACCTACTAAATCTTCCATTTGTAGGTGTAATCATCAGTCTGTTAGCCTTTGTACATAATTATACATAACCTAATGCATCTTGAATTTTTGATGGGAACTCGCAGACTATTTAGTTCCTTGCATATATTATGCACAACTAAAGTCACACGACGCCTAACTTTCGGCAGTCTAGTACCGCTTGCTGTCCCACAAAACTAATAAGGGGCGTGAATTGTCCCGCTTTACGAGAATATTATTTAGAAGCGTTTAGTGAGGTTGTTGGTTATCGTTGATCTTTGCCATAAGGAAGAGAGATATCAAGCTCCGATCATCAGTATCGATTCACGACATCGAGGTATCGATTTTAGACGCTGATAGTCGAAACTTGTCACTTGTAGTTCCTTTCCATAGCTGTCAGTATTGTGCAGTATATATTCTTACTCTCCCAGGGACCTTGGAGAAATAGTTCTCTCGCTGATCAACCAAGTGTGGATATCGGAAAATATGTGTAAGGTAAGGGCAGGCACGTATCTAGAAATATGTTTCGGGGGGGCGAACCAAATGTCTCAGGAATAATAATAATAATAATAATAATAATAATAATAATAATAGTAGTAGTAGTAATAATAATAATAATAATAATAATAATAATAATAATGTTTAAATTAAAATAATTATTAAATCAAATTAATACTAATTACAATACATAAAGTAAGATTATATTATTATTACACGAGTAGGTAAAATTACTGTATAAGAATAGAGATATAACAGCGCATATTCATTACGTAGCTTACCTATAGTTAAGATCGGAATAATTTACATATAAACAAGTGGCCTGGCAATGAAATTAATGGCGAATAGATGAATAATTGAAATTTATCGAATAACATAAAAGATGTTACATGTAGTTGGAGAAAAGTAAGTTTCTGATTAATATTTTATGCATATTATTTTGAGTAGTAGTGTACATAAATCTTCTTTGTAAATTGTAATGGCATTCAAAGCCGTATGATCCCAATATAATCCTTGCCTTCCAATACGTTTAGAGGAAATTATACACGATGGGCTAAACTAATACAGTTTTCGTTATTTGATTTTAGTACTTGATCCGGACCCCTTGACCCCCCCCCCACCCTAAATACGTCCTTGGGTAAGGGTAAAGTTCCCCTTGCATATAGCACTGTGCCATGAAGGTACCGGGATGTTGGGTAGGTGCCCACATACATTCTCTATCTCGGCCATCTTGGAGGTGATGTGATCAGCACGACGCTTCTGCCGATTTTATTCCCTAGGTACCCATTGATTTCAGGTTGGGCTAGCCCCGGAGCCGCTTTATGCGGGGACAAGACCGGAAAAATTTCGGCAATAAGACACGCTACCGACTAGACCACCGCGGTTCCGTTAAAATAAACCCAGACTTGTGTCGAATTTTATAATTTCGTGAAAATCAAATACCCACTTGCTCAGGCAGATGTAGTCATCCGAAAAACACAGTACGTAAAGTGCCTCAACGTGGAAAGAATTATCGTACCCTGTGTACTAGTTTGTGTATATGTATGTATGTACGACATTTTGATGTTACAGTTCTCTGAAATTTTAAACTTGATGTCTATAAATGAAGTTGTTAGTAAAACAGGTCTACAGTTTATTTTCTTACCAATGTAAATAATAGGGTTCATTTGTGACGATTTCGGCTGCACAGTTTAGGAGACCCACTCTGACTTCCAAGAATCCCTAATAAAGGGAATTCACTACTGGCTGGACATCATTAGTCATAAACTAAACATCCTGAGATCTAGAAGTCATTTAGTCTTGCTACATAAGTACTATACATAACCTCAAAAGCAAGAACTACAGTGCTGTTACTAGACCTAATACTCGTACAAGCAGGGCCAAAGCACCCATTAGATTCTCCATAAAAATCACCAGAAGATTTGGCTCGTCTTAAATTTACCACGTCTCACAGCGTCAAGGATTAATTCCAATATAGCGTCATTCTTCCATGTAGTAGGCAGTTCAGCGGCAATACAACTGTTGATAATTTCAACGAATGAGTTTTTAAAAGGAGAACTTCTCTGCAATATAAACACCAAAGGCAAATTACCTTTTCTGTGGAGATGAAGAATAATGGTTTTCCATAAAGATCAAACAGCATGTTACGGTATGCAAAAACGTCAGTGAATACACTGGATGTGAAGAGGACGAAGTCGCCTCTGTTAGCGATTCTTTTGTAGCTTAATACATTGTCAGCTTCTATGACCCACTTATTTTATACGTTCCTGAACGATGGGTCCTTTAGAGAGTGTATGAAATCGGTTGATATAATGCCATCACCAACATCTAAACCTGTGTTAATAGTGTCTTCCACGGTGTTGATGTGTGGCGTTCTCTTGGGCTTAGTGATGAAACCACAGAGTGAGGATTGGTAAAGGGTGCTCAACACCAACGAGGATAGCATCCACAAGAGTAAGACTAATCTAACATGGAAAACAGGAGGTGAAGATGAAACTGATTTGCCCAACATAATTGACAAACCCTACAGGAAGTCGAATTTATGTAGAAACTCCCTTGTTCTGGCTAGAAGAGCAATTGTTGCTTTCATCCACATCATCAAGACAAGGAAGGTGAGTGTGGAGATCCAGAGGTACCACCGAAATGCAAAGTAGAGATTCATCCACTGAGGATAGAGCTTTGGATTAGGTACGACCCAAAAGTAGCGTGTGAAGTGCTGCAACTCCAAAACATCATACTTCAAGTCTATGTAGAAACTGTTCTTAGCAAACTTCACTGTACCGTCCACGGTTCCCAGGAAGACCTCCAACAGATCTCCGTTCAGAGACCCGTTAGGATTCAAAATCGCTATTGAATATGTTTCGTTGTATACGTCGTTGGTTTATATCGTGAAATTCATTTGCTCAGCCATGCTAGTAAGGAATCTACCATAGATGCCTTGATAGTTGCGATGTCCTTCTGTGAAGTACAGTTCATAGTGGATTTCTTTGAAGGAAATGGGGCATCTGTTCAAGCTCCTTACCTTACTCGGATACAAATTTCTTCCAGTGCTGAAGCAGTACCTGTCCAACACTTGAATCACAATAGTTGTTCTGCAATAAGTCTCTTGAAATGTAGTGTATGTGTACATTAACCAAGAGATCTCATGCGATGAAATGTCTGAAGGTACAACAACTACAGGGTGCGGCACTTAAAACCAGCCCGTCCCTTCATAAGATATCATTGGATGAACAATTTGAATGATTAAGTGAAATTAAAACAAAATCAAACAAAAGCAATACACCAAATGAAATTTAATGTTGTGTGTTAAGATTTCTCACCTTCACAATAGATGCTGAAAGTGTCCTCCACCCACTTCCACACACGTCCGAGCACGTTTCAGGAGATTCATGTACACCTTTGTTAATTCTTGAGTGGTGATGCTGTTCATGATATTCTGGATGGAGGTCTTGAGTTCTTCAATTGTGAGTGGATTTGTTTCGAATAATATCCCCTTTAACATTCCCCACAAGTAAAAGTCACAAGTTTACAAGTCGGGTGACCGAGGAGGCCACAGGCCTTTGCTAATTGTCCTCTCTGGAGTAAACATTTCATGCACACGGGATAGTGAAGCATTTGATGTGTGGCTTGTTGATCCGTCCTGCTGAAAGTAACAGAACTGACGCTCCTCTTCTGTCAGTTGTTCATAAAACTCTTCCAGAATTCCCAAATACACGTTACTGTCTACTGTGGTTTCAAAAAATATGGGCACCATAACGCGTTGTGCGGAAATGGCACACCAAACACCAATCTTTTCGTCATGCAATGGCTGCTCGTGGATTACGTGTGGATTCTGTGACGACCAATAGCGATTGTTTTGGGAATTTACGTATCCCGACAGGTGAAATAACGCCTCGTCCAATGGATCCAAAACACCACTGGCAACATTCGTCAATAGCCATGAACAAAAATCCACCCTCTTCCCAGGGTCAAGCTCCCTCAGTTGTTGCAGTACACTTATCCGGTAAGGTTTTAACTTCAGCGCCCTTAACACACGTCTACAACTTCGCTCACTAGCTGAAACCTGTTGACTTAATTTCCTCGTTGATTTACGAGGACTTCTCGCCATTATGTTCTGCACCTGCCTCCGTAATTCAGGTGTGCAGACAGATGGTCGTCTGTCTCTGGGAGCATTTGCAACAGATCCTGTACGCCTCCATTTCCCAATCAAATCCTGTATTGTGCGTTTTGCTGGGACAGGACGTCCTGGAAATTTCTCCTGAAACAACTTCCTTGTTTGCACAAAGGATCCGGTGCGCACAAAAGCTTCAACAATTCCAACACGCTCAGGAATCAAATACGGCATTATCACGGCTTCACCCAACAAGGCCTGATTCTCAACTGCTTTCACTCGACCACGGGTTCACAAGCCACCTGTTGGTGAGAAACAGAATTAGTAACTCACGCAACGCCATCTTCTGTTGACATGTTCATTTAGATGTTTTACATGTTCATTAGCAAAGCAATTACATCGGGATTACAGCGGGCTGGTTTTACGTGCCGCACCCTGTACAATATATTCAACAGAAGAATTTGTTGCAATAATATGAACAAGCTCTAATTACAAGATACCGAATAGTAGCCGGTTACTGCAACTCAATATTTCACCTCTTCTGGATCCTTGCGAATTGTAGGTGATTCGTCACCATTTTGTGAATCATGGATATTTTGCTCACAACAAATAAATTGTACACTCCTTTCCTCTCCCACACCCAATCCTCCAAGTCGTCTCCATTGTTCGTGTGTAACTTGTTGTAGATCATTGTCAGCTGCACTCCGTACTGACGACTCCTCATCGTAATAAATATTCAGTGTTCGAGCATTCCCAAGGTAATCTTGCAATATTTGACCAATGCAAGCAACCATGCTATCGATGAATTATCTTGGTCTTACTGTCGATGGTACATGGCTTAACGCAGTATATGCTAGACATAGTATCATCATCAAAATTGAAATTTTCTTCATGTTGAAACCAGGTTAAATCTGTAAGAAATTTAGACACGGAAGGTATTTTTTTATATTTATATTTACATATAGGAAGCTATTTTCTATGTCTTTAAATTAATGATTGGACGAAATTAATTACAGGAACTACTTACTTACACAGCGCCCAGTAACACAATAGCTGTTAATGCAACAACTAAGAATATCAGACACAAAATGCATCAACTTCCGTTTGATGTTTTTCGAGTTTTATGTATACACATAAAAGAGATAAGTCGACCACTCAACGCGCTAGCCCGCCGAGCCTTTTAACAAAGTGGAATGAATTAATTGTTTGGAACACCCCTGATCAGTTCACGGAGGGGTGTTCCCAAGGGAGTGGGGTGGCGAGGACTACATACCCCCTTTGGCCTGGTCATTCCTCCCATAAAAGGACATCAAATGCACGAGAAGATGGTAAAATATACGAGTAGAATCCATTCCTCTCCGTTTAGGCTAATATCGCCCATGACGAAATCGAGTGTTATATCCCTGAGCCAATGAATACACTGTCGTTGTTAAGTAAAATTGTGAAGTTAGTCAGGAAATAAAGCTGTGAATGTCACTGAACGGAGAAGAGGTTTAAATAGCTTCATTTTGCGGATACTTTTAACAAAAAATTCTACTAAAAGTCCATGATTTTTAAAGTCCGAACGGCCAAAGAGTGAACTTCAGGAAACCCAAACTTTTCGCTTCCAGTTGTGGGAGTTTCAAGGGGCGTGAAGTGGTGTTGCTACACGCCTGATTTTTATCCAGTCGTACACGACACTTTGTGCTGTCCACACGCACCTTTCGCTCGCATTCCACGAAAAATTTGACAACGCAGAATACCACGAGAAATTCCCTTCACCATCGATTGGTTCAGCTGTTCATGTGACCCTCTCTGGTATTCGACGGAAAACACAAAAATACAATTTTCAAGTTCGTTCTTACGCCGAACAGGCTTTAGGGTAAATATCCAAAACGCTAACGTTAAAAATTCCACGTTGTAAACCTTACCTCTTCCGCTTATTTTTGATAATACTTCTTGGAAAAATATTTTTAAAAATCTAATTAAACGACTAAAAATTAATGTCCAGTGATGATTTGAGGGGGTGGCCCGGGGGAATCCCCTCTTGAAATAGAAAAATTGCTATGAAATTTGGCAATCATGTTCACTTTGGTTTCTTTCATTCACTTGAACGTAGAACGTACTTTTTCTGACTTTTTCGTAATAATAAGCACCTAGGGTTGCCAGACGTCCCGTATATATGAGATTGTCCCCTTTTTTAAAGAAATGTCCCGGTATCCCGAAAATGTTCTTGGGACGCCCAATTGTCCCATATTTAGCTAAAGAAATAATAAGTGAATGAGAATAAGTCATGTTCTGAATGCATTGGGAAAAATGTCCTCTTAAAGGACGCCAAGAGTTCACTCAAATATTAATATAATCAAAATGTAAAAAATTAGGGCTTAAAAATGCTTTAAACAGCAATTGATTTTGTAATGTTTAAAAATGTTATAAAAAATAAATTTAACTATATCCATGCCTATATAATCAGTATGTCCCGTTTTTTTATTTTAGAAATCTGGCAATCCTATAAGCGCCGGATCAGTCTTCTTTACAATTAAAAGTCAAAATAACGAACGAATTTAAATATCGTCCGTTTTGATAACTGCCAACTAGAATATATAACTTCCGTTCCATCTCAACAATGGACACTTGTAGAGCGGCAGGGCTGGTGTAATGTAAGCTTCCACTGTTGTAACGAATTTCAACTTCTTGCAACTATTTAAACGATTAGTCAGTCAGTAGCTTGCTGTCAAAATTTACGCTTAATTTAATTTAATTACATATCAGAGGCCAGGGACAATTTTAAAATATTAGTTAGTTTTATTAGTACAGTATTTACATGTCATAATACTAGTGTTATTTTCAATTTCTCGACTTTTCATTCCTCTCGTATTTTGTATAAGATTTGGTGTAATATCGAGGACACCATAAATGGATATTATTTACTTGTACACTCTATCCTGGAGCAAGGCCGGGCATAACGGTAGCGAAAGGGAGAAAGCAAGTGGGCGGAGCAAAGCAGCGCGCACTGCTTTAGACGGCTGATAGCTGCAGCTGCAGCTGCATTGTCCACTCCGTATACTCACTTACCCTCTCACGCGTTCATTGGCCGAGCCCTCTCGAGTCGCTACTTATGCATAAACTTATTTTCGTTTGTTTGCTCCATAGATACCCGGGTCAGAATTTAATGTCATCTTGGATCTTTCTGATGTAAATACTGGCCAAATATATTTCTGAGAAGTAGCTTGGTTCGTGTTTCAAGTCCATCCTTTCATTTTTGCTTGGAAGTCAATGTTGCCAAGGCAGGACGAAAAGAACGAGATAATTTGATGACGCACAATCTTTGTATCGGTGAATATTAGAGGGATTTCCTTTTGTTCGACATCTCTTACATTAATACGACTGAATTTTTATGACGTAATAATAGATTTGCAAAGCTTAAAACTTTGGTGTGTAAAATATTTATATATCGACGCAAGCCAAATATAATATTCACAAAGGTAAAAAAGCCTTGAAAATAACGAATAGTCATTCAACAAATACGAGTAGTTCTTTGCAACTGTTATAAACTTTACGTCCACCTGTAAAGTCCTTCTACGATATTTACCGATGTGGCCGCGGTGGCTCAGTCGGTAACGCGGCTGACTACCATGCTAAAGGTCCCGGGTTCGATCCCCGGCCGGTTCAAATCCGGGAACTTTTCTAACGATGGAAGCGGTCCCGGCGCCCACCCAGCGTCGAATAACATGGGTACCTGGGGGAAACCCTGGGGGGTAAAGGCGGTCAGGGGCGTGATGCTGATCACATCACCCCCATTCACGACCGGATCAAGAAAGTGTGGGGCGTTACCCCCACACCCCCTTTACGCCTTCATGGCGTGGTGCTATGCACAGGGGAACACTTTACCTTTACCTTTTTACGATATTTACCGGATGAAATATTCTGGACATACAAATGTCTCTTTGAGGAATAGTTTTGGATAAGTTTTCAACTTATGCTGAAATGTATATTGATAAAATGTCCAAAAGGAATTGAATAACTGAATATTTTACTAAAGTGTAAATCACCAACCCTGAGACCTTCTGTAAACAAACCGTCTCACCGATTCGATGTATCACTGAACGCGGAGACCTTCCGGCACGCATAGAACTTGCCATGTTGAAAGTGGCATTACTTCCTTGCTGTTCACATGATTATTTTTAGAAAATAACCAATGTTATAAAATATCATTATGTACACAAATCTCTAAGCTCATTGAAAGTTACAATGCAAATTCCTATAAAATGTTCACACTTATATTGCCTTGCCATGTCACCAAGTTATTTTACGACCAGCACTATGTTTGGCGGAACAAAAAAATCGTTATTAGGATGCTTGTCAAAGTTTCCAACCGCAATAAATTTACGAACTTTCTTTGTCTTGTTTTGATGATCATCATCATCAATATATTTATTGGACTTACAGCATTGCATATGGCTGTTTATACCCATTATATATTTTATTTACATAAGATACAATTTACATAAAATCCTCAAACAAATTTCAAATACACTCCTATCTATATCAAACCTTAGAAATATACATTACCATGTAATATCATTTTGTCTAAAAAAATGCAAGTAAAATATATTCAATTCGCATGCAATGCAAGAAAGAAGCCCAATTTATGGGAAATGATTACTGGTGTAAAGAGTTAACCATAAAGGTGAAGCAATAAGTACAAAAGAAAGAGCATTGGGTTTAAAGTGATACGTCTTTTGCAGCAGCGTATACCATACTACAAATGGGCCGTTGTTTTACCTTAAGTAATGAATCCTGTAACAACGCTGGATTTTCGTGTGGATTATTTTACTTCTATGAGTTTGTAATGCTTTCTGCATGAACGTGGTTTTGTTTACAGAAGGTCTCAAGGTTGGTGATTTGAACTTTAGAGCTAAATTTTTATTGATTAAATTTACTTACTTAGCTTTTCAGCCACTTTTGGCTAATTCCGAAGATAAGAATGAATTATGATTAGGTGAAATTGATGAAGAGACAATTACAAACACACGTTGACAGGAAAAATAAGCTAGTTGTGAGTCCAGACGCCAGAGCCTCGTTAGTCTGAAAAATACAGTCCAGGGTGAAAGATAGGTTGATCATTCGAAAAAGTCACCCCTTACGTTCACTCAATTTTGCTCTACCACTGTAAAAAGATAACATTTTTGAAGCATTTTAAATAATCTCATTTTTTTCGTCCAATGTGTTCAAACTTTGTTCCCAAATGCGCCAAAGTCGCCTAGCTGGACTAGCGCCACCGACGGTCCCAGGTTCGAGCCCTGGTGTGAGGATGCTAAACTTAGTTGTCACAATCTTGAATTTACACTGTCATGTTGAAATTATTGTTTATCTCATCTTCTCAAAAATCAGTAGACCAATTGTGTTGTACAGTCAGCGGCAATACAAATGGGATACCTAGATCCTGAAATATTCGCTTCCCTGCAAAGCGATATGTGTGTTGCCTAACTCAACAGTGGTGTTAGAAGTTGCCATTGAAAATTTGATATTATAATACTCTTATCCGCCGTAGAGTTAGGCAACACACTTAACGCCCTGCAGGAAAGCGAACATTTCAGGATTTAGGTGTCCCGTTTTTATTGCCGCTGACTGTACATATTTGGATAGAATTGACAGTGAAAAAGCTGTTTGTTCTAATAAAATAACGGCCGTGTTGTAGGTGAAGTGGTCAGAATCACGCTCACGCTGATGTTCTGCAACCCCAATAGTCGATTTTGCAGGGTATATTGACTGATCGACACCCGGGGGAGGCACATAGTGGTTCTGATCACACTTTAAACTGCAGGTCCAGTCCAGATTAGCCTATCTGTGCATAAAGTGAACTTAAAACCAATCTCAAGCTCATTCTTGACTCGGTGTGTAATATGTGTTTATTGGAAATCTTGTACGGGTGGCACGCGGGAGTGGGAGATTTTGAATCACGTAGTACAAGGTCTATGTTAAATTTGGCAACGCTGTAAGATCATGGGAATATTGCGTAGACAATGCCATTTCAGTTGCTATGGAGCAGTGGTCAGGGGAGCAGCGCGCTTTCGTGGTGAAAGCATATTACAAAAAATGGAAGGCGTATCATGTCCAGAAACGGCGATATGAACTGACCTGCAAGATCACCAGATCGGTCAGTGTGTGATTTCTTTTTATGGGGATATTTAAAGGATCGTGTGTTTACTACCTCATACACTGGATGAACTAATGGCTGCGATATGTGAAGAGATTCGGTCTATTACTGCGGACGTACTGCAGAAAGTTATGAGAAACGAATGCAGGAATGTTACCTCAGGGAAGGACGCCATTTAGAGGACCGTTATTTTCAAAAAGTGAGTTATGTTTTGTTTTTTGAAAATGGCATACATGTACCATTTTATGTCCAGAATTGTGTAACAATTTATATATTATTACTGTGCATTACGGCATTATCAAAATCTCCCACTCCCGCGCGCCACCTGTATTAATGCAAGAGTATAAAATATGGTAAGTACAGAATAAGATATTCATAGAAACCCTACCCTCTTTAGCTCAAATCAAACCAAACACCTTCCAAATGACTCCACGGGTTCTCGAGAAAAAGAGCTTGAAGGGACCTTTAAAAAAATCAACATGGCATGGCGTTTTAAGATGGCGGCAGGTCAGCTCGGGCAAGCACGGCAGGCAGATCTGGCGCTTTAAATCCAGTTGTAACGGATCTGGTGAGCGTTTGACGCTAACAGACCCCGACTAATAATCACCATTCAGATCCATTCCATCCATTGTTCCACAAGCTGTTGATTTCTCAGCGATGGCCTCAAACCCCTGGAATGAACTTCAGAGCTGAAATTCCTCCCTTTTCTCACCTCAAGAGTAGGGGAGGGGGACAGAACCTCTTGTCGGCCCACTACTCCAACTGAAATCCCACTCCTAGGGCTAATTCCCTGTTAATAACAGACCAATCTCTCGAGACCATTGTGCCAAGATAAAAAAAGAAGAAGAAAAAAACTCCCTCGATTCCAATCTTCAAATTGAGGACAACATCCTCTTGTTTACGGAACGGGCTACGACAATGTCCTCAATGAAAACCTTGGAAGTACCAGGCCCAGTGATCGAACAATCCCATATGACATTTAATTCCACATATCTGAAGCCCAAGTTTCGGGGCCCTTGATTAAAATCGCAGCGGGCCGTTGAATGGCATTGTAGTCCCTGGGCGGACAAAGGACCCAATTGACCCTATGATGTTGGAGCCATCCTAATCACCCGCCTCTACGATTCAGCTTCCTAGAATCTTCACAAGAGGAGGTAGTGTTGCCAACCGCCTGATGTAAGAAAGCCTCCATTGCCCGTTAACTAGGCTAACTCATGTAACGGTGAAAATTGCCGTCTCAAACATTGCAGTTCGTATTTTATATATATATATATATATATATATATATATATATATATATATATATATATATATATCATTATATATGTGTCAAGTATTAAATAATCAAATCATATTATAAAAATATACAACATATTATATTGACTGTCCTTGATTCAAAATGTATTTGCAAATTGAAGATATTATTATACTGTTAATGCTATGAACAATGATTTGTCTAAGGGAGGAGGGGCAAAAATTAGAGGCATTAACAAGATAATAGTTTCCTGAATAAAATTCACATCTAAATGCTATTACTTATTTTATTAGTACATTTTGTATAATTTTTGTTAATTGTTAATTCTTGCCTCTATTGTTCCAGTGCACAGATGAAGCAGTAAGTAATTATTATCGTTACAGATTCTTCTCTTGATCCACATAAAAATTGCAGAAATATATTATTATGGTGACTAGAATTCACTTGTTCCGCGTGAAAACTGAATAGTAGTTATTTTCAGTGACTGGTGTTTCTATTGATCTTTGCAAATTTGCAATAGTAATTACCTATTATAATAATTGATGCCTGAGAAAATTGCAGAAGTAATTATTATAGTAATGAATAATTACCGTGATCAACAGGAAAAATCGCACGAGTAAATATGTTAACTGCACTTACTACCAACAGGTTGATAATGGCGCCCGTATGTAAGGCAATTGTGTCTAAGCTGTTCATATTCGAGACTCGCTTCTTCTACTAGTATAACCTTGACTTTGAAATAAATATATCGAAGTAAATCGTTTTTAGTCACCATTAAACCCATATCCTCGCACGTTATGAGACATACATCTCCTGGACGTGTTGTTGCTTGCCTGCATTTGAGGATAGAGCGTGTAGTTCTAACTTTCAAACCACTTTTGCTTCCGTTGTACGTACAATCACCGGCAATAAAACTGGAACACCTAAATCCTCAAATACTCGCTTCCTTGCAAGGCATTATATATGTTGCCTAACTTTACGGCAATAAGTGGATTTCAATAGCAAATTTTCAATAGCAACTTCTACCACCGCCGCAGAGTTAGGCAACACACAAAACGCCTTGCAGGGAAACGAGTATTCAGGATCTAGATGTCCCATTTTTATTGCCGGTGACTGTACATCGTCTTGAGCTTGAACTTTCTCGAATCTTACTCTAAGGTGATCACTGGTAACAAAACCGAGATTTCAGTGAAGAAAGTCAAGGGAGGCAACACTGCGAAGAGTTTGCTGCAGCGGAGAAGGGAGTTTTGTCGATCTTTTGCTATGGATCCTGAAGCTAATAAAGGACCGTGTGTGTGTGTGTGTGTACTTGGATGATGAAGAATTGTGCACTTTATTGGGTTATGGCTCCGATAATGCGATCGGCATTGACATGGAAAGTTTCGAATGGACGGGGAAGAAAATTAAAGACGGTGGTTCAATATTTGTCAATCGGGACAGGGAACGGAATTGATCTATTGAGAGCTAGGAGATAAAGAGAGAGGGGAGGGGGAAGAAGGAGGAATGGGTAAGAAAATTGTAGTTGCCCATTGGGGCATCTTTTGCACAGGACAGGACAGTACACGCCATTCCTACCAATAGATGGCAGTGTCGTCTTTCAGTCTGTGTATCGCATTTTCCAAACATAATCTTACACAAAAATAGAGTCATCGTCATGCTTGTAAATCAGATATTAAAAGTCTCGTTGCAAATTATTTTAATAATGTATGTTACTCTTTTTACAAGAGATAATAATGTTGGTTTTTTAGAGTTCTTCCAATTCTATGTGCAATTTATCACCTTCAAGCAGAATGATCCTAATTTCCAAATGAGTTTAAATTTATGATATACACTTCTGATGCTCATACTCGTTCGACAGTGTCAACATTAGTATTTCAGAGGTATAAAGTCAATGAACCGATAGCTACAAGCAGGGTAACTCTAGGGAACGTGAGGCCCTTATATTTTGAAAAGTGGAAACATTGACAAGTTCCATTTCTCGTAAAAATTCTAGACTAAAATAACTATTCCATAATATATATACAGGGTGCTTCAAAAGTCTCTTGACCTTTTAGTCAAAAAGCATTTGATTGACAAAATTGACATTACTGCTGAAAAGTACTCTAGAATAGAAGACAAAATCAGTACATTTCAATATGGTGGTCCTGTAAGTCTAGCCATAGCACCCACCTCTCTTTGCGTGGACCGGAACCCATGCCCCAACATTGCTGCGTGATCTCCTCTGTTGCTGCAGTTATTCGCTGTGTCAGTTGATCTATGGTGTTGACCTTTACTTGGTACTTGTACCAGGGGCGGTCGCTCATAAGGACGATACGGACGCCGCACTGCAGTGTGTAACCACAAGTGAACAAACATTACTTTAACATTTATATATTAGCTTTCACATTGTCTGAATTGCAAATATTCCATTGCTTATAGATCGTTGGTTAGTCGGTTCTGTATTAATTCTATCGCGACAATTGTGAAGTTTGCATGCCACCGTGCGGGGGAATACGGAACTTGGAGAGAAATGTGGCGGGGCGCCGTCCTCCCACTTTACGAGACGTAGAGCATTCTCAGTCGCGACCGTGAGGGGTAAGCGGCGAGGGAACTGGGAGAATAACACGCCCGGGATCTGTGCATGGGAGGACGGAGGGTTTGTCGTCCGAAACCCACCCCCTAGACTAAATTGGCCCTCTATCCTGAGAGCGGTAAACAATAAAGAGTCACCAGAAGCAATGAAGTTAACATTAGAAAGAAAATTACCAACCGTTGACGCAATTTCCAATGAGGAAAGAAAATATCGGTAACTGAAAATGTACAGATTCTTGCTTGATTTTTGTTATTTACCGTCGCTTTCTGCTACTTTTCGGTAATCACGACGATGAGGATGAGTGATGATATAATGAAACTGATGGAGGGGCATTCACAAAGAACACACATACCCATGCCCGGATTCGAACCCAGGAGCCCTGGCTTTGTAATGCGGTATACTAGCCACGGAACTCGGCTATAGATTTTTGTTACACGCAAAATTATCATATATATGCGTTGTATTTTTTTCTGAGTTTAGTGAAAAGTACATTTGGATTACAATGATGTGGAGTAGATCATGTAGATTTAATTACATGTTTTGATTAGCACGTTTGAAAAAATTCCTGATAATGTGACAAAGTTGTCCAATTTCTTTTCAAGGCGGATGTTAAATAAATTAGAATCTCGTCATCTAAACTCACCAAGAGCCGGTACAGGAACCTGTGAACTACAAATTTCTTAAAATTTGGCAAAATTGTCTGGCAACCCCGAAGTAATAAAACGACCGGATGGGAAGACGATAGTATAGACACTTCTTTCTTCGTTTTCCATGGAAAAGTGAAGCTTTTTAGATAGTTGTGATCTGTAGTTGTGCATTTGTCGCGATGAACAGTGTGGAGAAATTGTTGGTGCGAAGTTTTTCTAACAGAAGTCTGGAAGTCTGGATGAAAAAATAAACATAAAAGACCTAGGCCGAATTTGAATCTAGAATAATTGTCAAAGAAGGGAGGTCGTGAGTTCACTCGCAAATTTCGCGTTGAAGGACAGAAGGATGAATTTCAGTTACAAGCATGTCTGAAGATTTCTGTTAAGTTTGAGGTTTTTATTTTAGAGCTTCTGGTAACGGAGATAACACCTTTCCAGTAAGATATTTATTTTAGTGCCCTATTTCACATATCAATTAGTAATGTTGGACAGGAAACTTTTTCTGTGTAACTTTTTTACTAGAAATTTTCACGATCAATGCACGTAAATATTCGTCATTGTGCTTATCAAGTTGTGTGTTATCAAGTTAATATCCCTTCTTCTGAATTTTCCCCTCTGTTAAGCGACTAAATCTGTTAGAATTCTATTTCATCTTCCATCTTCTTCGCATTTAAATAATTATTAATTTATTATATGTGCAAACGTGTAAAACATGATATTCGGTAAACACGAACGTATCAATTTCTTATCACGTTGGCTGTTATACGAAATTCGTCATTTAAACTCACATTACTAGTAGAGCAAATTTGTGCCGGCCCCCGTGGCGGAGTGGTTAGCACATAGCGCTACGACGCCATGGGTCCTGGGTTCGAATCCCGGGCTGGGCATGGATGTTTGTGAGTGTCCATTCATCAATTTCATCATATCACTCATCCCCATCTTCGCAAATTAGCCAAATATGCACGAAAGGCGAAGTAAAATGAAGCAAATCAATAGAGCAAATTTGTGAGCTATCGCCCCTCCACTTTGGTTCACCAAGAGCCGCCACTGCAGTTGGTACACCCTAGATTTAATGAAACACCAGAAAAAAAAGTCATAGGGAATCAGGTCTGTAGAGCGAGCCGCCCAAAGCTCTCGTGATCCACGGGCGATCCACCTATCGGAAAAGGTGTCAGTGAGGTAGTCACGAACGATTCTGACGAAATGTGATGGTGCATCATCTTGGTGAAAAATAACAGTGTCTCTTACCCCATCCTGAAAGCCATTCATTAGCGATACAAGAGAAATGCCTAGAGACTATTGAATCACCCTGTATATATATATAGACACACACACATAAACATAATTATGTTTGTATGCAACTGTGCAATAGAGGTTCATTGATGCCACTTGCATTTTATTTATTTCTGTCGCATAGCAATCATGACGTTACTACTCTAGTGAACCGGAATCATGCTAACGGAGAAGTCGACAGAGTGAAACACTGATATTAATCCTTTCGCTGAAGTCAACGGTTTTTAGAGGTAATAACCATTTTTCGAAAGCATCTTACTTCACCGTTTGAAAACACATTTTTTTTGCCCTGTTTTTGAATTTAAGAATCCTGAAATGGGAAGCGCGTAACCCTATGTGGTGGTACTCGTATCTTGGCTATCAAATAGAAGCTCGAGAGAAAGTAACTGAATTGACCTTTGCATTTGAATTTGAATTTGAATTTGAGTTTTTGGGTGAGTCAGCACTTAAAAGGCTATTTTGCGTTATGCGGGGTCCAGCCCCTTATCTTATCCAAAACATGTATAAGAACAAAATTGTGTCATAACTTAATTTTTTTGGAGCGTCAGCACTTAGGCTCGTTTGCACACGACACATTATACGGGGTCCAGCTCCTTACCAGAACAAAAATACCGTAATTGAAGTGTCGTGTTACTAAAATATTAAAATATTCTGACTTTGGATAAAAGCTGAGGCTGTAAGGAGGCCCTCAGCACACAGAAGGACAAAAAACAGGACAACACACAGAATTATACTGGTCATAGGGAGAGTCGCCAGAGCCTCGTTCGTCTGCAAAATGCAGGCCAGGGTGTACTACGTGGAAGTGAGGTTGACTTTTGGGCGCCTACGTGAAATGTCACCCCTTATACCCCAACTGAATTGACCTCTTTGGCCGTGAGAGACACCAATGAATCTAGTAATATGGAGATCTAAAATCGTCCAAAGTTAAAGATCGTGGAAATATAATAATTTATTTATTGTCTAGTCTGTCTGTTAAAAGGATCTTAGAATTTTTTATAATGATGATGAGTAAAAATTTTGGAGTGCATCGAGATACAAGCTATTTTGCACCCTTTAATGTATACGAGCCCCTTGAGTAAGGATAAAAGTATGCAAGGTTGAAAAGGTCCCTGCACAGGACATAAACAACACATTAAAAAAGTAAGGATAGATTAAAAACCTTCTCAGGAACAGTGTAAGAGGCCCGCTCTTCGCAAGAAGCTAAAAGCATTTGTTAATTGAATTGAAATGCTGTTTTAAGTCCACTTTATGCACAGATAGGCTAATCAGGACTGGACCTACAGTCCATTATCCCTTGCTTCCTGGTGTGATTTCGGAGGATGCGAGCCACCACTGCTGTAACAGCCACCGATGTTCATACGGTGTGAAGTCGACCAAGAATACCCTTTTGTTTAATGAAAGAACTTGTCAACGTCCAGTCTCGATTAGTCTTATTTGTACCTAAAGTGGACTTAAAGCAAATACTTCATGGTATGTAGACTTTTACATGTAAACCAATGATAATTCTGGTCTCCAAATAATCATTGGTCCTTTTTCTGGTATGATATTAAATCATACCATCATGTAAAAAAATGCAATTACAAATAAAGAATAAATGGGGGAATCCGGTAAATATTTCGCGTCACTGACGTTCCGGTATAATTTAAGGCTCCGGGACAATAGCGCATACCTTCGAATGTATGCGGGGGGAGGAGACATTTTTCGGGGGTTCACCCCCTTTCTTTGTGTGGTATGTAGACTACGCAAATTGGCATTACATGCAAATATTCTTTGCAGTAGAAATGGAAATACGATAATTCGAGTTGAGCAGGACCGAGACTACCTCTAATTACAAAAATAAATAAATAAATTAATTAAAACAACATAACAAAAAATATAGCATGTTAAAAAATGGCATACACAGTTATATTATGAATATTGTACTTACATTGCACAGTACAGTAGTCACAATGATGTTATGAAAAAATAATGTATTTTAAAAACATTACATCGCTCCGTTCATGAACTTACTTACCTGAGAAGAGGAAAAGAAGAAAGAAGAAGAAGACCTCTGGTTATACGGAACATGGATTATCGAGGCTCCACTGTACTTGTCTTCATCAAATATTTTAAAACAAATTTTCAGAATTCATTTTTTGCATTTTGATTATTCATTCTCGATGTTCTATCTCTGTAGCTTAATTGCAACGATGAGGATGATGAAACGGATAGTTGAAGAAACAGACACAATGAAAAATCCATGATTAACTAAGAATTTGAACCCACGACATCTACCTCAAGGGTGTTGCCACGAGGTGGGGGAATGTAGACTCTAGGTTATCGTGAAAAAGTTTTTGCCCGCACATATTAGAAATTTTGTAAATCATGTGATCTAAAGTTAAAAGGAAAGAAATATTAAGTTGTTGATTAAATTGATTTTATATCGCTTTTTTTGCCATTTTTGGTTAATCGCAAAGATGAGGATGAGTGATTATATGATGAAATTTATGAAGAGAAACTTATAAAGAACACTCATGCCCAGGCCAGGATTCGAACTCGGGAACCCTGGCATCGTAGCACGCTGTGCAAACCATTACACCACGGAGATAGGCTAAATATGAAGTTATTGTAAATTAATAATAAATATAAGAGCAAGCACAGGGTACAGGAAAGATATTGATTTGGTGTTTTAAGTCCACTTTATGCACAGTAAGGCTAATCGGGACTGGACCTACAGTTTAAAGTGGGATCCGAACCACTATGCCATGTGCCTCCACCGGGTATCGAAACCGGAACCCCCTTGATTACAAGGCAACGACTCTACCACTGCTCTATCGGGAAGGCGCACCATGTCATGAAGGCACATAGAAGATCTGGAAGTCTGGTCCCAGATATTCTCGATCTCGGCCATAGTGGAGGGATCTGAACAGCATTAGGTGATTTTTAGTGCTTGTGAGTTTTGCTACATTTTGCAGATAGTCTGTGAATAAAGTAAATATTCTGGTATGTGAGTTTAATTTATTCTATGACATTGTGGTAAAATATATTTCATGTACATTTCACGAACATAGTAGCCGCAATTGATATACCTGTTTTCTCCCTAATAATTTTGCAACACGCTTTATTGAAAGAAGGAAATATAGAAGCAGGGGAAGAAATATAGAAAACGGGAATTAAAAAAGAAAGAAAGAGATAAACAGAGAAAGAAAATCGAAAGATACAAGAACAAATTAACGATTGAAAGAAAGAAATATAGAAACAAGGCATGAAATGTAGAAAAAGGGAAAATACATTTGAAGGAAAGAGAAAAGCAGAGCTGGAAAATCGAAAGATAGGTAAACAGAAGTAAAGATTAAAAGAAAGAAATATTGGAACAGGGCAAGAAATATCATGCTCATGCCACTGTCGTCTTGGTGTATATTCGTAGTTTCCGTCAATGCAAATGTTATTTGTTTATATATTTGTAATTTTACGTTGCTTTTCGTCCACTTTTGGCTAACCGCGACTATGAGGATCAGTGATGATTAGATGAAATGATGAAGTGCAGGCCCGTACCCAGGAATTTTTTCGAGGGGGGCAGACCCTTAGGCGAATCTTAAAAAAAAAATATCTCATATTTTACACTGTGTATGTGTATATATATATATATATATATATATATATATATATATATATATATATATATATATATATGTGTGTGTGTGTGTGTGTGTGTGTGTGGGGGGGGGGACGCCAAAGTTCCCGGGTTCGAATCCCGGTTGGGCTTGGTTGTTTGTGAATGTCCATTCTTCAATTTCATCATTTCATCACTCATCCCCATCTTCGCAAATTAGCCAAGAGGCATAAAACGCGAAGTAAAATAAACTAAATCAATCAATCAATCATGTGTGTGTGGGGGGGGGTATCAGAGAGCGAAAAGAAAAAGTGTATGATACGGGTAGACTACATGTGTGCATAATGCAAACAATTGAAATAGCCTACGAAACGCAACATATGTGTGAGGGGTTGATAGATGATGGTTTACACCAACTTTGCAAAGTCCCTGACTTTTCCAGTTTTTTTTTACATAACTGTGTAATGATTTAACATGCTGAAAATGATAGTTACACTTCAACTTTTTAAGTTAATCCAATGAATCACGTTTGTTGAACATTTTTTGAAAATAAATGAAAGAACCTTTTTATAAAAAATATTGTCCAAAAAGGAAGATTGTTGGGAAGATAAAAACGAAACGTGTTTCCGGTTATAAATTCTGCCAAGCAAGAGCCATTTAATTCCCCTGACTTTTCCAGGTTTTGAAACCTTTTTAAAATATCATTTATTTCCAATGACCTCAGTCCTAGCCTTGTTTTCTGACTCCTCCAGTTGCCCAGGACTTTGGAGTCAGTGCGAACCCTGTAAATAAATTATCTGAAGGGAACGGCTAAGTGACTTCACCCTGGCAGTGTGTCTGCTGTCGTAATATTGTTTCTGTGGTGTATTTTCGCTTTTAGAATCTTATTCGACAATAAAAATAAATGCCAGTGGCAACCAAGAAACTATTAAATAGGGTTGCATACATTGTAACAGTCCATGTGTCTCTCGCTGGAGGAGGAAAGATGTGGACCAATAGCTTAGTTAGCTAAGTGTTACAAGTCTACCCATAATGCTAACCTTTTCTCCAGCGGTGGCATGAGACACTATTTACACTCAGGGTTCGGGTGTAGGTTGCACTTAGTGGGCTATGACGTAGTTCACCAGTTAAGTTCATTGACAACTCAAAATTAACTAAACATTTAAAGGTTTATTTTATCACAAACTTAAACAAGAAAGGAACTTAGACCCTTTTACAGTAGTTTTATACATCCAACTTATAGTTTCACAGATACAGATATATACATAGTTACGGCCTTTTGTAGTTGACCTATAAAACTTTTAACCCTTAAAGAAAAGGGAACAGGTAAACCCATACAACTTCGTATATGATACCTAGTACTTTTGTAGGAAAAACAATCACAAAGGGTTTATAAACAAAGCATCTAAAAGAGAAAGATTAGTGTAACCTTGGAAACGGCTTTTTGTTTACATGTAGGAGTAACAGGCCAAAAACTAAGGAATATATTCTAAGAAGCGAATTTCCCAGCATCGAGGAGACGGGGTTTCGCTGTTACCATCCCCAACGTCGAGATGACGGGGTTTAAGAAAGAAAAAGGTCTGGTTACCTAAATATCTCTCGCCCTAAAGCGGAGTGGGTTTCTCTCGCCCGAAAGCGGAGTGGGTCCTCTCACACTAAAGTGGAGTAAAATTTCTCTCACCAGAAGGTGGAGTGGGATATATTTTTCTCTCTCCTGTTAGGAGGAGTTTTCCTCTTGCCCGTAGGCAGAGCCCTACTTCTCTCGTCCGCAGACGGAGTTGAACTGAGATGCTAGCCCCGCTCTCGCCTTTATATTGGGTCGGCGACGCTAGCGTAAGCAAGTGGAAGAAATATAAACTATTAAAAGTATATTTTTAAGTAAGTTTACCAAATTAGAGGTGTAACATATTTTTATCAGAAAGGTCACAAAAATACAGGTGCGACTCGTGCAAATTGTGACGAGACGGGTTCGTTACAACATGTGGGATATAAAATGCCATTATCAACGGCTCGTAGAATCGAATTTTTTGGCCTTGATGTCTTCTGCACACTGTGAAAGTTGTCTGTTGTACGGTCACACCACTGTGTATTTATGTTCAAGACAATTACAAGTAGAAATGAAGAAAAGTTGCAGTAAAACAAATTCCGATTGACAGAATTTCGTAAATAATAATGTACTTAATTTCTTGAGTGTTTTGGACAAATAACAATACGTATATGTTAAAAGTACTTCAGGCAAGTTTTGCCTCAAAAATCTAGCAACGAATCTGCTGTGAAGTGGATTTTCCTATTTACATAATATTAATTAACCCTAAGCCATTGAGTGGCAGAATGGACATCAGTTACAGAAAACCCCTGATGTTGGAGAAAAAAAGCAAAGTTTCTTATCCTTCTGCTCAGTGGTGGCGAAAAGGGATCACAGACCTTGTGCGGGTGGAGATAAATGCCCCTTATATGGTTGGTTTTGTATTGCAGTCAATGAGGAATCTTTCTTCCATAATGTAAAGAGTATAGAAAATTCCCCTCTATTCTAATTATGTGAAATATTTGTGACACTGAAACAGAAGAAACCATTTAATAATGAAGGGGTTCCTATTTGTCAAGTGTCAAACAACTGTTTTTGACTCATAGAAAGTTCAGACAATTTTAATAATGTACACAGTATTCTACAGAAAGTCTGTATTGGCGCAAGTCTTTTTCTTCCCTTATAGTAAGTAGTGTCTGAACCAAGACGAAAATGTCGGGACATGAATTAAAAGGAATGGACTGTCCCCACTAAATCGGAACGTCTTGCATCAATGGTTATAGAACTAAAATAGCCCAATATTGCAGACTGCAGACTTCTAGAGTCTGCCTCTGTCCAGAAATAACCTATTCATTTGTGCAAGGACAAAATCGAAATTCATGCAAAATTTGAAAAACCATCAACGTAATATTTGTAGGTTTTTATACGTTCAAATTAAAAATTTTCATGGCTCGAGGGGGGGGGGCGTGGCCCGCCTGGCCCCCTCCCCTTGGGTACGGGACTGATGAAGGGACACTTACAAAGAACACCCATGCCCCGGGCTGGGATTTAAACCCGGGGATTTCGGTGTTGAGATCGGAAATAGACCGCTTAACACTCTCGGTCACAGAGATGTTACTGGGCGTTGTCCCAAATGCACATCCTCTTTTATTTACACGTAAATGCTTCCCTTTGGCTATCCCGCAAGGTCACACGCACAGGATGCTTTTCTCTTTCCTCTTTCCTTCTGGATTCCATTCTCCCAAACCACCCATGGCATCAACTACTTTTTGCATTGCATGTGACATTCGGCCTTATAATCGCAAGACTGGGATAATGAAGTCTTTGGGAGAGTGTCGAAGCGGGGGAAACCCATCACACAGCCGCCTTACAAGTCAGTCAACGACGCACCATATAAAAGGGGGGTGGGGAGAGAGGTTGAAGAAAGTCCTCTCCATTTTTACCAAACAGGACATAAGAAGTAGAGGGAGGAGGAGGACTTGAGAGAAAATGAGAAAAAAAGCTTTAAAAAAATGTTTTTCCCAGAAGCCATTGAGAAGTCTTCTAAGGGTACGTCAGTCTCTCTCTCTCTCTCTCTCTTTGCTTTTTGGCTTTGCTATCAGCTTTTTTTCTTCTCTCTCCGAAAAACTTTTAGTCTATTTTGTTACCGGTTATCAGCATTCGGGACCGTTCTTTTTTAATATCTGTCAAACGCACGCGAAATTTAAACAGCATGTCTTTCAAACTCCTCCATTGTCGATTTTTCTCCCTTCTCTTTCTTCGACTTTGCTTCGAGCTTGTCTCGCTTAGGGGGCGAGGTACGTGGTGGTGAACCCACCCCCTCTTTTTCGGTGCCTCCACTAACCATATCCTCTATTCCCCCCACTTTCTCTACAAGACTAGACTTCACCATTTCATTATGGACAGATTTTTTTTTTACAAGCCCTCCCCACCTCCTCCAGCTTTCTTGTCCACGAAAGTAGAGAAATAGAAGAAAACACGAAAGAATTGAACAGATATCGGTAATGGAATTCCAGGGAGTATGAAAAGGGTGCTGTAGTGCAGGAGGGTTGTACACAAAACGACATCCAAAAACTTTTCTTTTTCTGAATCCAACATGGCGGCTGTCTCGTTGAGCGGAAAAAGAATATGTTGAAGTCCGAAGGTGGATGGATGAGGAACTTGCAGGCAACAGAGCATGGCAAAAGAAGTTTTCCGCAAAGGTTGATATATTGGAGACAACTGCTGTGACGTTTTGATTTTTGCGTTCAGACTTTTTCTTCTATGTTTTTACGAGGACCACGTCTTTCTGGTTGAAGGTTTCCGGCGAACGCAGACCTCGACATCTTTCACGGATGTTGTGCGGAGGGATCTTTGTAACATTTGAAATTGTCCAGGAGAGAGGGGTTGTTGAAGCCGATAAAGGAAGAAAAGAGACAAGCCCACTGGCGGATCAAGGCATGGGTTCAACTGACCCAGGTATCATCCTATATTTTACCAAATTATACAGTACCATAATTACTTTTTTTCTTTTCTGTATGGTAACGGTGCATCATAACCAAAAGACATATGTTTAAAAATAGCAATTTTTGAGTTCGTTTGTAATTTATTACAGGATTTCAGGAGTTCTACCGATCGCTATAAAAACTATAAACGACGGTGGCTTCAGTACATACGCACACACTTCCTTTTGCACATACACACACACACGCGCGAGAGCACGCCTATCGTTGTTAAAATAACCAAAATGTGTGTTTTAAAAATATCGATTCTTTTAGATACGCTTTTTGGTCCAACTGTGAGTGCTACTTGCCCAACGGAATTTCCAAAAATCATGCAATCAATATAGTATATGAGGAAATTGAGCTACCTGGACGTACTTATCTTGGAATGAATAGATAAAGTTGCACTCGACCCAGTAAGTTTAGCTTAGCTTTGAGGTTTGTGTTCTACCAAGACAACCTTTGCCAAATAATTGGATACATTTAAAACAAGTAATAGCTAAAGCAAAACTTATATTGAATAAAGCAAAAGGGCAAGCATGGGAAGAATTCTGTGAATCATTATCACCACCTGTTAAAACAAACACAATTTGGAAGAAAAAAATCTTAGGAAAGGACAAAAAACTAGAGTTTCATCTATAACAACAATTTGGCAAGAAAATTTTGAAAGCAAGTTTACACCTTGTTATGTAAGAAATAAAAAACCCGAGATTATAAATAATATAATGAAGTTTATTCGGAAATAACGTTGCAAAAATTAAGAGAAACCCTAAATAATATAAAATCAACTGCCCCAGGATATGATGGAATAACATATGAAATGATAGGACATCAGTCGGATAATGCATTAAATGTACTTGTAAATATTTATAACAATATTCTGAGAAGTTGAAATGTACCACAAAACTGGAAAACACATGTGATATTACCTATACTTAAACCAAATAAAGATCCAAAAGAAGCTGAATCATATCGACCTATTACGTTGGCTCCTACAATTGAAAAGATATTTGAAAGATTATTACTAAAAGGATTAGAGTGGTATTTTGAGAAAGAACAATATTTTTATCCAAATCAGTTGGTTTTAGGATAAACAAGGGTTGTATTGATGCATTAGCAACATTAACATTGCATGTTCAAAATGCAATGTATAAGAAACAATATACGTTTCTTCACTTTATAGATATACAAGGTGCATATGATAGCGTTGATCCGCATATATTAATTAATATGTTAAATCAGACAAATACTCCGAAAATAATTATGAAAATAATATGGAATTTGATGATAAATAGGAAGATATTGTTTTGGTTTCAGGATACACTTAGTGCGCCCCGTACCACTTCACAAGGATTACCTCAGGGAAGCCCACTCAGTCCATTATTATTTAATATATATATGAGAGGAATATTTCAAAATCATAATTGTACAATAAAAATAATTCAGTATGCAGACGATTTGTGTATATTAGGATCATTTTGTAATCCATATGAAGGTATTCAGAAAATAGAAAATATTTTTTATGAAGTGAAATGTTGGCTGGAGGGAATGAACTTTATCATATCACAGAACAAGTCGGCAGCTGTATGTTTTAATAACAGAAGTGAACATAAATTTCCAAATACGTTGACACAAATTGCTGGTATTCTATTTCAAAATAAAATAAAATATTTAGGAATTAATTTTGATAGAAAATTGATGTGGATGGATCATATAAGGTATTTACAAGCTAAAGGTGAAAAAATTTCAGAATGCTAAAGATTTTAGCAAATGCTAATTGGGGTGCTCACCCAAGAATAATGCTGTTATTTTACAAAAACCTTTTTAGGCCTAAGTTAGAATATGGACGCAGCATATATGAAAATGCTACAGAAAGAATTCTATGCAAGATAGATAGTTTAGAAAGGAAAGTCTTGAAGAGATCATTGGGACTCATGAATTCAGCTCCTAATGTTGGAGTTTATTTAGAATCCATAGAGAAACCTTTTAAGTATAGATGAAAATGGATTACAAATAAATTTGTTTTCAAGTGCTGGGAAACACAAGAACACCCATTAAATAAACTTATGCAAAATCAATGGATTTTATATCAAGAGAACAAAATAAAGGGACAGTATTCAACTTTCCTACAATGTAAAATAGAATTTCAAGATTTATTTTCAACAATACTAACGCATAGCAAACATCCAATTTATTAAATTTCTTATGATCAAATATCAGTAAGAAATGTTTCATTAACAAGTTATACAAATATTCAATCATATTTACAAAATTGGGAGAATTATAGATTCATATACACAGATGCATCAAAAAATAAAGAAGAAGTAGGATGTGCTTTTATTGACTCATCTAATGGAAATATTAAAAAGTTTAGACTACCTGGAGAGTGTTCTATTTTCTCGGCAGAAGCATATGGAATATATCGTGCATTGATGTACATTAATAACATTCCAGAAAAAAGGATACTAATATTAACAGATGCTAAAAGTGTTTTAAGCAGTGTACAATCGTCATATAAAAAGTTATATAAGGCATCAGCATTGGTGCTTTACATAATAAGATTATATGATAAGTTAACTACAGAGGGATGGACAATTCATTTTGCATATATACCTGCACATTCAGGGTTCCATTATAATGAAGTGGCAGATAAAAATGCTAAAGAAGCAAGAATAATGGATCACAGAACGAATATATTATTATCATATACAGATATGTTACCAAGAGATAAAAACAAAATTCAACAAGATTGGGAGATATGCGTCAAACAAAAATTTTCATATATGGGTCATTCATATAAAAATGTACTAAATTTAAACAATAAGACTCCGTGGTTTTATACAATTAATATACCCAGAAAGTTTTTAGTTTTAATACCAAGATTGAGATCAGGTCACATACGTTTAAATCACCATTTATGTAAAATTAATGTAGTTAATTTACCTATGTGCAAGTGCAATCTAGACCAGGAAGATGCTAATCATGTTCAATGTCCACTTTATACCACTCAAAGGGAGATCTTATTCAAGAATTTAATAAAAAAAGGAATACCTCTCCCAACTTCTTTAGCCTCTTTAATATCGTCACCAGATGTAACAATTGTATTTATCATTTTTATATTTTTTTCATGATATTAATATAGAAATATGAAAATGTAAATATTCAAAATGTGTAACTTGATATAGTCACCAGATATATCAATTTTAGATTTTACATGATATGATATATATGAAAACTGTATATATATTCAAAATTTGTAATTTGATGTAACAGTATAATATATGACATATTTTTAGGACACTTGGTATAGAGCTGGTATAACAGCTAAAACCAATAAAGTATGAATGAATGAAGGAATGAATGTTCTACCAAGTCCAGGATTGGCTTTTCGGGTGAGGCCCAAACTTCGAAAACAATTTTGAAGAATTGATAGGGAGAACTTAACACCGCAATACGAACTTGATTTTTTTCCACTTAGCCAGCATAATGCTCTGTGGGCTCGTGTTGTGTTGCCCATATGTTTGTGATCGTCTATTCATCCATTTCATCATTTTATCATGCATCTTCATCGCCTCGATTAGCCACAAATTCAGAAATGCGACGTTAAATAAATTCAAAGAATCAATCAAGGCTATTCCAACGACGATATGTAGAGACTGAGTTTCCCAATTGAAATAACACCGACAAGCTCTAGCCTTTCTTGGTACAAATTGCTAGTAAGTGTACAAAGTGACATTCTTTACAAAAGTCCAACTAGGAAATGAACAGCATATACTTAGATGCTATTTTGGTGTGTAAATCCTCTAAGTTAGCGTGTACAATTCAGATGAGAATAGTTCAATTTAATACCTACGGATTGAACCGGAGTTGCCCGAAAAATACAGAAACCTTTCACCCGGAAAACCCCGAGAGTGACGTAAGAGGATTAATTTTAAAATGAGCAAAAGCATAAACGGAGAAGACATAAATCGAAGCACCTTTTGCTGTTTTTTTCCGAACGGCCGACATAAACAGGCAAATTGCGTAAAGCCACTTGTTTCCAGAGTTCTCGGAATGCGAGAGAGGGTCGACCAATCGGAAAGAGGATTTCAATTGAGATAATGGAAGGAAGGAAGGACATTAAAAGCCTCCGACAATTATAAATCCTTTCGGAATTTACATGCTAATTGCCGCGACGACGTTTTTGGACGCAGGGAAAACAGGGATTCCCCATCTTTCCGCAAGGAAGAATCTTCGCGGACGAGTATTATGACCTCGGGTCGAGAGAGATGCGGAGAGAAAGAGAGAGAAAGTGGGGGCCATTGAGGCTAATTGGAGAAAGCTTTCTCTGGTACTATGCAAATGGGGAGAGCGGCGACCGTGTGTTGTCGGCTTAGAATTACCCTCTCGGGACTTGCCCTCCTCTCCTCCTTTCTCACTTGGCCATTTCATCCTATTGCTTCGCACTCCCTTTTATTCGCCTGTCTTCTATGGCTGCGTAAAATGGAGCTGTGGCCTTTGCTGAATTCAAAATCAGCGTTTCTTATCTTTTCCTTTCCTCTTTACAGCATTTTGAACCTCTGAAGTGGCCTTTTCTGGACTGGAAAAGTGTGCTTACTAACAGTTCCCACCCCACCTTCCCCCATTGCCCAATCTCATCCTCCTGTAGACACAGGTCTATTTTGCTCCATACGTTATTTTCAACACGGATGACGCATCCTTTTTACAGCTTTTGTTCTCAAGATTTGTTTATAGGATAAAGAACCAAGTAGCCTATACCTGAGATCATGATTGATTGATTGAATTGGTATTTTAAGTCCACTTTATGCACAGTAAGGCTATTTTTTGTATTAATTGAGCTAGTATTTTTCTTACCTTTTTAACTTTCTTTACACGTATGTAAAATCTAACCGACATAGCACAAGAAGTGGATGTTGTTTAAATGTCGCCGAAGTATTGAGCATCGTGTACGTGTATTTTCCATTACCAATAACGTGCAGCTGAAGTTCAGCGACGAACGCTGCAGGAATGTGGATCTCTTGCACTTAAAAGAGACACTCTGTCAAGAATCAACAAGTTATTTATTTGATGCAAACGGAAGTGTTTCAGACCTTAAAAATTTGGTAAGCCACGAACAGATAAAAGGGAAACCAATCACGTCTCCAAGCTTGCATTGATTTAAATGGAGCTTAAATTGATAATTAAGTGGAAAACAGACAAACTTGTCATTGTGATGACTAAGTTACAATTTTCAGAAAATAAAAAAAGTTGCCAATATTATAAATATGTTCTCATTGTTACACCTTTTGATCATCATACGTAATTGATGATCAAAAGGTGCCCCTTAATTCATAAAATACCTTTGTTCAGTAACACGATTTTTTATTAGGTGCTAAAGCTTTTAGTTCACCTTAGAAGCTACTTCAACTGTTAAGTTTGACGTTACTCAGAAAGTTTTGGCTTACTAGCTCGTCCAGCGTTGCAACAACCAAGGACTGCAATATCTATCTCGGTACAAAATGGCCCCTTTTCAAACAAAATTTCCCTTTATCAACTTTGTTATTTAGCGTCGCTTTTTTGCCACTTTTGGCTATTCGCGACAATGATGATGTGTGATGTTATCGTAACAAAGCTTAAGTCCGTACATTTTTTAAAAGCTACAATCTGACCAATGTTTTTTCCCTTATTCTAGCAGCCAGTTACTCTTCTTATGCATGTCAAAAATGCAGAGTCAAGTGTAAAGAGACTTCCTGGGGTACTGGTGTAGCAAACTGCTCACAGGTAAACAGGTTGTAGTTTTTGCTAAGATATAGGAAGTCAAAACTTGACGAATCGGCGTGGAGGAAGTTTCCACTGGAAAAGGAATAGAGGGGAGACGTAGAAGGATCAGCCTTTGGATTGGATTGGAATAGTGAACAGCGCTCTTCGGTTTTGGTCTGCGAGGAAAGTCAGTATTAATGACTTAGCCTGACAAACAAGCTTGCAGTACAGGTTTACACTTCGTTCTATAACTTAATCTCAACTTCATCATCAGCATTCACGTTAGACAGGTAATTAGCCTACCCTACTATGTATGATCCAGGTTCGAAGATTTTAAAATCGAAGTGTTAACTGTTTGCCACCATATCTAGTTGTTTATTTAGTGTACCTTTTACTTTAGTACCTTTTGCGAATTACCACCGAGGTCACTACGAGCAGCAAGTTGCTCTACCATTTAGGGTGAATGTTGATTAGTGAGCTACATTCCCAATAATATCCCTCATGTATGATACGTTATGATGAAATTGATGAAGTGATACTCACCAAAACCACCTATGCCGAAGCCGGGATTAGAACCTGGGTCACCTGGTGTCGTAGCGGGTTGTGATTTTGATAAGTAGATAGCGATAAAAGGAAAGAGGAAGTTGTTGGAAGCACGTGGGTTTATTCTGAATAACCGTGATAACGATGTGTTGAAGAACGCTGGCAGGACTGTACGGTAAACAGCTGATTGCTTCGCCCACCCTCCCTATACTCGCTTAAAACAGACAAAAGGAACCACCCAAGAAACCCTATGGCCTAAGATGATGTGCAGAATGGGCAAATGGTAATCAAAACCACACTTCATATCAGTTTTATTGATATTAGCTTTACTTTTTTTTTTTACATAGATAGCAAGAATAATACACAGAATAAACTTCATATTAGAAAAAAATATAAAATTCAACGACTCTGCATAATATATTTAACTATTTACGAACATCTTAACTAAAAATAATGTTTCGAACTAACGGGTTAACGTGTAACTGGTACTAGTTACTTAATCGAGTAATGTGAGTGTAACTAGTAACTCTTGAAAGTGAGCAACTTTAATTCAGTTACTTTCTGAGGCAATGAGTAACGGAACAGGTGCATTTCTTGTACGTCTTAAGAACACTGAGAGATAAGACATGCTAAAACATGTGACTGTCATCTTTTTATAACATTCACAATTAAGTAATATAAAAATCTTTGATAAGAAGAAAGACATTTCATTATCACTGTTACTGTTCTAACTATGTATTATGGGATATAGTGTAATATACCAATTCGTAAGTAGATTTCAGTATTTTCTTTCTTAAAACAAATAATATATTTTTACTAATTGCTAATACAAAATATAACAGCAACAATTATGGCGACCCAGCCAGGATTCGTGAATATGTCGTATGGAAGTTATCTTCTGATTACTTTAAATAATGGATCGGAAGCAACATTCTTACAACTTAAGAACGGCAGTTTTCTTAAGATCCGATGTCGTCGATAGTTTCAGGGAAAATGAAACTATTGAAGAAAATGCTGACCCAATGAAGAATATTATTTGTTGCAGTAACATTGAAGCAGATTCCCGTCTTGTGAAGTGCAATAGCTGCAATAAATGGGAACATTTGGAGTGCAGAGGTTTGACTGTAATGCACTGGGTAATATTTAGCTCTTCTAATGAAAGCTATTTTTGTAAATCTTGTAAACCAGATTTTGATCCATTTTTGTTAAAATCTTATACAAGTACAGTGAATCCCAACTTGGACAAGATTATTGCTGCATTTCAAGTTACGGTTACCCAAAGTTTGCAGCAAAATAATGAAAATCTTCAAGAAAAGTTGCAACAGAACATTCGCTGTGAATTGCAACAAAATAATGAAATATTACAAAGGGAATTGCAACAAAATAATGAAATGTTGCAAAAGGATATGCAACAAAATAATGAAATGTTACAAAAGGAGTTGCAAAAGGATATGCAACAAAATAATGAAATGTTACAAAAGGAGTTGCAAAAGGATATGCAACAAAATAATGAAATGTTACAAAAGGAGTTGCAAAAGGATATGCAACAAAATAATGAATTATTACAAAGGGAATTGCAACAAAATAATGAAAATCTGGAAGAGAAGTTTCAAGCCATTCGAAATGAATTACAGCAGCATAATGTTAGGTTTAACGGCCGGCTTGATCATATTGAACATTCGTTACAAGATGTTGCCCAAACTTGTCAAAATGTTAGCAGTGAGTTGAGGTGTAAATTGGATGAAGGTATTAGTACAATGCATGTCGAAGTTTCAGTTATTCAAGAACAAATGAAGAGTCATGACGGAAAGTTGGCAAGGTTGGAAGTCTGCAATGATGAAATTATGGAGAAATTTACTCAACATGAGGTTAGGTTTGAAACATTAAATGCGGAATTAGATAGAATGAAGGTAGTTCAGACTGCTACATGTAGCTCTGAAACCTTGGTAAATGACCTTAGAGATAGGGTTATTTCTTTGGAGCAAGGCAATGCCATCAGCAACAGTGTTGCTAACGAAACAAATATTTCTGCAAGAAACCCATTTGGAGAATGCCCGGGTAAAGTTATTCGTGTAAATGAGCTAAGAAAATTACCACGTTTTGGAGGTGATGTCTCGAAACAATCAGCTAGGGAGTTTATAGACCAGCTGACAACAATGTTATATTTGATTGGTGTATCTTCTCAATATCGCCTGCAAGTTATTCACAAATGTTTCTACAATACTGCAGCGTATTGGTTCAATAGTGAAAGACGGAATTTCTCATCATATGATGATTTTGTGTGCAAGTTTCTTGAACAATTTGCTTCGAATGATTTGTTAGAAAGCCAACTGGCAGTTTTGCGTTCTCGTAAATACAACACATCTTCTGGTTTATCATTAGAAGCGTACGCATTGAAGGTATATTCATCATATTGCAACCTTGTAGAAAAGCCTAAACAAGCTGAGATAATAAGAGTAATTCTGAAGCAATTGCCAGAAACAGTTTCTAAGAATGTGGGTTGTCACGAAATTTCCAACCTTAAACAATTAACACAAAAACTCAGGACAATAGACTTATATTCTAGTGATAAAACCAAATCTTTGTCACTACCTGGTGATTATATAAGTCGGGAGTACAACTCGAATAGGTTCGAAAAATCTAGGCATTTTGTAAGGCAAGTGTCTATGGAAAATAAGTCATGCAGTGATTCATCTACCCAAACAGTAGCTTCAGAGAGACTTATAGGCCAACCAGCTGCTAGGAATCCCAGAAACAACTATAGGCAATCTGGAGCTAACCAAGAGAGCTATAGGCGACAAGGTAACGATCGAAGTTTGTACTTTCATAATAACAATCGAAGAACAAACACTCAAGGGAACGCTAGTAATGGCAATAATACAGATGCACCTAGATACAACAGGAATAGAAGATTTCAAAGTCCGACCAATACAGAATTTCGAGGTGACTCCATTAACACTAACTCAGAGATTTCAGCAAGGAACAATGGAAATTTCCGAAATGGAATGAATTGCAATGACATTAGTTTAAATCAAGAATGTTCCTCAGTAACTAATGCTACTAGTGGGAGCCCTCAGAGAACATTAAACAACTAAGGCGGGGAAATGCGCTCCAATTCGCCCTGCCAAAGGATGACCACATGGAGCTTACTTGTAATTATGATCCTTACATTTTGCATGTTAAGTCTTGTCTCGGTGACTTTAATAGAGTTAAATATTTAGGCGTTAATAAAGAAGATGTTTTACCTGTTGCATTTTTGCTGGAGTGGTTTGATTCAGAGCCTGAGTGGACTGTTACAGATAAAGGAACTCCTACACCTTTACTTGAAGCACCAGAAATACAGGGAAGAATTTGTGACTTGTTTCTTAATTGTTTAATTGACACTGGTAGTCAATGTAATTTGTTGTATTACAAGGTTTGGATCACTCTAAGTTCTTTATTGCCAAGTATAAAGCTGGAACCAATAGAAGGAATTCAGTTGGCTTGTTTCGCTGGTGAGCAACGTATAAAAGTTGTAGGTTTTAAATATGTCATTATGCAGTTGGGAGATGAATTTTTCCACGTGGGTTTATATGTAGTTAAACAATTACATGCCGATTTGATCTTGGGAGCACCATTTTTGTGGCAGTACAAGGCTATAATTAATTATCGTATGTCTACTGTTGAACTAATTCATTCAAGTGGTAAGGAAGTATCAGCTCCTTTTGTTCCGAGTTCTACAAATAATACTTGCTCGCAAAATTCCGTAATTGAATCTTGTAAAACTTTGACATTTGAATCTTCTCATGTTAATGATTCTGCTTATCTAGCTTCTGAAGAAGATATCCATAAGAAAGTTTATGGCAACGAATATTGTGAAGCTGGAGTTGCTGATAATTTATATAATTTATTACTGAAGTATCAAGATGTGTTTTCGGACAAACCAAAGGCAGCCAAGGTGGAATCTTATGACATAGAGCTAGATACGAATGAACCTATAGTGGCATCTACGTATCCTATTCCATTCGCTAGGCGAGATGATATGGAGAAAGAATTAAAGAAATGGAAAACGTGGGGAGTAATTCATGAAAGTACTTCTCCATACCGGAACCCTCTCCACATAGTTCCAAAGGCAGGTGGATTGTGGCGTCCTGTTGTTGATTTTAGGAAGCTGAATGAACATGTAATTTCACCCATGACACAGGTTGAACCTATATCTGAACTTTTGCCTAGGTTGAGAGGCGCAAAATTCTTTTCGACGATTGACCTAACTTGTGGATATTTTCAAATACCACTGACACCTAGATCTTATAAGTTCACATCTTTCTCATATCGTGGTATTTTAATGGAATTTCATTTTTTGCCTTTTGGTATTAAGAGTGCTGTTAGTGTTTTTGTCGACAGAATGCATAAAGTGTTTGGCAATGATACCAGTTCATTTCTTATAGTGTATGTGGATGATATTCTTATATTTTCATCATCACTGGAAAGTCATTTAAAACATTTGGACTACGTGTTGAAAACTTTGAGAAAAGTAAATATGTCCATCAAATTATCGAAGTGCACATTTTGTAAAACTGAAGTGAAGTTTCTTGGTCACATAGTATCAGGTGAAACCATCGCTGTAGATCCAGAAAGAAATCTAGCAATAACTGAATATCCTACTCCAACAAATAGAAAAGCCTTAAGAAAATTTTTAGGAATGGTAAATTGGAGGAGAAAATTTGTGGATAAGTTTGCAATGATTGCGGCTCCTTTATACGATTTACTTAGAACGAATAAGAAATGGGAATGGAATGAAGCACATCTCCAGGCATTTAAACGTCTGAAGGAATTGGCTTTGTCTCCGGAGATGTTAGCTCAACCTAACTTGAACAACACTTTCCATGTAAATACTGATGGCAGTAAAATAGGAATCGGTGGAGTCTTATGGCAATATTCTGACGATGGTGAAACTTTGATTATCCAGTATGCGAGCAGAGTTTTACGAGGTTCAGAATTAACATATTCTGTGCATGAAATAGAATGTCTTGCCATCCTTTTTTCCGTGGAAAAATTTTCAATATATCTATTGGGCAGACCATTTGTAATACACTGTGACCATCAATCACTTTCTTGGTTAAATTCAGCAAGATCGTTAAATCCAAGGCTTAACAGATGGGCTTTGAAATTGCAAAATTATGATTATACAATTCAGCATGTTAGTGGTTCTGCAAATACGGCCGCGGACGCGTTAAGTAGATATCCAATTAAGTCACAAAACAATTTGTTTCCTTCCACTTTACATGTAAACTGCACAGATATTGGTTTACTTGAAGAAGAATACTTTTTGTATTGGATGAAAGTGCAACAAAACGATGAATTATGTCAACGTATAATTTCTATGTTAGGCAAGGGTGATGACCATTTCGAAATTAAGGGAATATTTAAACTACATAAAAATATACTGTTTTATAGATCTATCAACTCGAACCATTGGAGAGTTTTTGTACCTGAAGCAGCTGTCAAGAAAGTTTTGTATGAACAACATGATTTGGCTGGCCATTTTGGGTTTTCTAAGCTTTATAAGAAGTGTTCTAAATTCTATTTCTGGCCTAAGATGAGAGGAAGTGTCAAGTCATATTTAAGTGATTGTGTGGAATGTGCAAGGACGAAACAGAAAACACAACGTATTACCAAAGAGGAGCTTCACGTGATTTCTTACAAATTACATCAGTTCTTATCTTTAGACTTGATTGGTCCATTGCCATTATCTCAAGGATATCAACATATTCTGACTATTGTAGAATTAACCAGCAAATATGTTATGGCTTATCCTCTCAGGAAGGCAACAACTCGAGAAATTATCAACAGAATTAACTTAGGTTATTTCCATCATTATCCTATGTGTACAGTTATATTAACGGATAATGGATCACAATTTAAATCCGGTGAATGGGAAAAATTTTTGAAGTCAATTGGTGTAAAGCATATTCTCACTTCACCATATTCGCCTCATGCGAATCCAATTGAGAGATATAATAAAGAGATCATTCGTTTGCTTAGACTCTTTTGTAAAACCAACAACAGATCTTGGTCCAAAGTTTTAACAAATGTTATAAAATTATTAAATTACTCATATAACGAGGTTGTTGGTTTCACTCCGGCTGAAATTTTTCTACACGAGGAAGTTCGAGATAAAATAACTTCTGTTATTGACTGGCCAGAAGAGATGAACGAATTGTCTTGGACAGCTAAATATATTCAGTTAATTGAAACAACTAAACGTACCAAAAGAAAGAAGACTCATTCAAACGCAGAAACCCCTACAATTGTTCAAGGTGATTTGGTTATGGTTAGGAATCATGCAAGAAGTTCTGCCTTGAACAAAACTATCCATAAATTTTATGACTTATATGTGGGGCCATTTTTGGTGGAGGAAGTGAAGAACAATTTCGTGAACTTGGTGTCTTTAGATGGACAACAGATAAAGTGTAGACACAATTTACAAAATATCAAACCCTTCCACTGTTCATTGGAGAAGAAACACGAGCTGTTGTTGAATGTTAACAAATAGGTTCGCAAGTTTCGAATTGATTGTCATTCTTTGAAAGATTTGTTATAGTATTAAATGTTTTTTTCAATGTTGAATATCTTAAAGTTATGTAACTGTTCGATGTGTATATTTAAGATCTTGTATCTTTTTAAGCCACCAAAGTATGATGTCTATATTTTCTTCACCCCAAGAGGGGAGGTTATTGTGACTGTCATCTTTTTATAACATTCACAATTAAGTAATATAAAAATCTTTGATAAGAAGAAAGACATTTCATTATCACTGTTACTGTTCTAACTATGTATTATGGGATATAGTGTAATATACCAATTCGTAAGTAGATTTCAGTATTTTCTTTCTTAAAACAAATAATATATTTTTACTAATTGCTAATACAAAATATAACAGCAACAATTATGGCGACCCAGCCAGGATTCGTGAATATGTCGTATGGAAGTTATCTTCTGATTACTTTAAATAATGGATCGGAAGCAACATTCTTACAACTTAAGAACGGCAGTTTTCTTAAGATCCGATGTCGTCGATAGTTTCAGGGAAAATGAAACTATTGAAGAAAATGCTGACCCAATGAAGAATATTATTTGTTGCAGTAACATTGAAGCAGATTCCCGTCTTGTGAAGTGCAATAGCTGCAATAAATGGGAACATTTGGAGTGCAGAGGTTTGACTGTAATGCACTGGGTAATATTTAGCTCTTCTAATGAAAGCTATTTTTGTAAATCTTGTAAACCAGATTTTGATCCATTTTTGTTAAAATCTTATACAAGTACAGTGAATCCCAACTTGGACAAGATTATTGCTGCATTTCAAGTTACGGTTACCCAAAGTTTGCAGCAAAATAATGAAAATCTTCAAGAAAAGTTGCAACAGAACATTCGCTGTGAATTGCAACAAAATAATGAAATATTACAAAGGGAATTGCAACAAAATAATGAAATGTTGCAAAAGGATATGCAACAAAATAATGAAATGTTACAAAAGGAGTTGCAAAAGGATATGCAACAAAATAATGAAATGTTACAAAAGGAGTTGCAAAAGGATATGCAACAAAATAATGAAATGTTACAAAAGGAGTTGCAAAAGGATATGCAACAAAATAATGAATTATTACAAAGGGAATTGCAACAAAATAATGAAAATCTGGAAGAGAAGTTTCAAGCCATTCGAAATGAATTACAGCAGCATAATGTTAGGTTTAACGGCCGGCTTGATCATATTGAACATTCGTTACAAGATGTTGCCCAAACTTGTCAAAATGTTAGCAGTGAGTTGAGGTGTAAATTGGATGAAGGTATTAGTACAATGCATGTCGAAGTTTCAGTTATTCAAGAACAAATGAAGAGTCATGACGGAAAGTTGGCAAGGTTGGAAGTCTGCAATGATGAAATTATGGAGAAATTTACTCAACATGAGGTTAGGTTTGAAACATTAAATGCGGAATTAGATAGAATGAAGGTAGTTCAGACTGCTACATGTAGCTCTGAAACCTTGGTAAATGACCTTAGAGATAGGGTTATTTCTTTGGAGCAAGGCAATGCCATCAGCAACAGTGTTGCTAACGAAACTTTGAATGGAAGACGAGAACTGAGCGAAGAGGATGGAAATAGTAAACAAACTGACCATGTGGCTTGTCAAACAAATAATGCAAATTCAAATCGAAGATCACGAAATGTTAAATTTCGGGCTAGTGACAAACGTGGTGTTGGTTCTTCGGGTTATGATTCATCTGATATTGATGTACCTGTAATTACTAAACGTAAATCAGGTCAGAACGCTACTTCTTTTGGAACTGATTTTACCTATAGGCTTTCCAATACATCTTATTTGTGGGATCCTCCATCACGTAACGAATCACCTGCTCATTTCACTACACATCCCTTGGCCAATAGGGACCTCGCACTTTCGGAGAATGCATATAGAGTGCATTACAATGAACCTTGTTCTACTAACCATTATGGTTATGGAAGTCCTCTGAATGCCAGTTTTCATAATGAAACTCAGTGTTGTACAACGAAAGCTTATTCAAATAATCCAATTTCACAAATGTATTTTCAGCATATACCTTCATGTGAGAAGCCATTATATACTGTAGCTGGTAATACAAATACTACAACTTCAATGAGTCCGATGTTTTGTAATCAAAATCACATTCCCAGAAATGACATTTTGAATAATCCAATTAACATTGCTTCTAAGAATTCTGAGTCTCCAAATTTTGAATCAAACCAGTTTTGTAAATCTGCGCGTGCAGAATGTAATACAAATATTTCTGCAAGAAACCCATTTGGAGAATGCCCGGGTAAAGTTATTCGTGTAAATGAGCTAAGCCAGTTACCACGTTTTGGAGGTGATGTCTCGAAACAATCAGCTAGGGAGTTTATAGACCAGCTGACAACAATGTTAAATTTGATTGGTGTATCTTCTCAATATCGCCTGCAAGTTATTCACAAATGTTTCTACAATACTGCAGCGTATTGGTTCAATAGTGAAAGACGGAATTTCTCATCATATGATGATTTTGTGTGCAAGTTTCTTGAACAATTTGCTTCGAATGATTTGTTAGAAAGCCAACTGGCAGTTTTGCGTTCTCGTAAATACAACACATCTTCTGGTTTATCATTAGAAGCGTACGCATTGAAGGTATATTCATCATATTGCAACCTTGTAGAAAAGCCTAAACAAGCTGAGATAATAAGAGTAATTCTGAAGCAATTGCCAGAAACAGTTTCTAAGAATGTGGGTTGTCACGAAATTTCCAACCTTAAACAATTAACACAAAAACTCAGGACAATAGACTTATATTCTAGTGATAAAACCAAATCTTTGTCACTACCTGGTGATTATATAAGTCGGGAGTACAACTCAAATAGGTTCGAAAAATCTAGGCATTTTGTAAGGCAAGTGTCTATGGAAAATAAGTCATGCAGTGATTCATCTACCCAAACAGTAGCTTCAGAGAGACTTATAGGCCAACCAGCTGCTAGGAATCCCAGAAACAACTATAGGCAATCTGGAGCTAACCAAGAGAGCTATAGGCGACAAGGTAACGATCGAAGTTTGTACTTTCATAATAACAATCGAAGAACAAACACTCAAGGGAACGCTAGTAATGGCAATAGTACAGATGCACCTAGATACAACAGGAATAGAAGATTTCAAAGTCCGACAAATACAGAATTTCGAGGTGACTCCATTAACACTAACTCAGAGATTTCAGCAAGGAACAATGGAAATTTCCGAAATGGAATGAATTGCAATGACATTAGTTTAAATCAAGAATGTTCCTCAGTAACTAATGCTACTAGTGGGAGCCCTCAGAGAACATTAAACAACTAAGGCGGGGAAATGCGCTCCAATTCGCCCTGCCAAAGGATGACCACATGGAGCTTACTTGTAATTATGATCCTTACATTTTGCATGTTAAGTCTTGTCTCGGTGACTTTAATAGAGTTAAATATTTAGGCGTTAATAAAGAAGATGTTTTACCTGTTGCATTTTTGCTGGAGTGGTTTGATTCAGAGCCTGAGTGGACTGTTACAGATAAAGGAACTCCTACACCTTTACTTGAAGCACCAGAAATACAGGGAAGAATTTGTGACTTGTTTCTTAATTGTTTAATTGACACTGGTAGTCAATGTAATTTGTTGTATTACAAGGTTTGGATCACTCTAAGTTCTTTATTGCCAAGTATAAAGCTGGAACCAATAGAAGGAATTCAGTTGGCTTGTTTCGCTGGTGAGCAACGTATAAAAGTTGTAGGTTTTAAATATGTCATTATGCAGTTGGGAGATGAATTTTTCCACGTGGGTTTATATGTAGTTAAACAATTACATGCCGATTTGATCTTGGGAGCACCATTTTTGTGGCAGTACAAGGCTATAATTAATTATCGTATGTCTACTGTTGAACTAATTCATTCAAGTGGTAAGGAAGTATCAGCTCCTTTTGTTCCGAGTTCTACAAATAATACTTGCTCGCAAAATTCCGTAATTGAATCTTGTAAAACTTTGACATTTGAATCTTCTCATGTTAATGATTCTGCTTATCTAGCTTCTGAAGAAGATATCCATAAGAAAGTTTATGGCAACGAATATTGTGAAGCTGGAGTTGCTGATAATTTATATAATTTATTACTGAAGTATCAAGATGTGTTTTCGGACAAACCAAAGGCAGCCAAGGTGGAATCTTATGACATAGAGCTAGATACGAATGAACCTATAGTGGCATCTACGTATCCTATTCCATTCGCTAGGCGAGATGATATGGAGAAAGAATTAAAGAAATGGAAAACGTGGGGAGTAATTCATGAAAGTACTTCTCCATACCGGAACCCTCTCCACATAGTTCCAAAGGCAGGTGGATTGTGGCGTCCTGTTGTTGATTTTAGGAAGCTGAATGAACATGTAATTTCACCCATGACACAGGTTGAACCTATATCTGAACTTTTGCCTAGGTTGAGAGGCGCAAAATTCTTTTCGACGATTGACCTAACTTGTGGATATTTTCAAATACCACTGACACCTAGATCTTATAAGTTCACATCTTTCTCATATCGTGGTATTTTAATGGAATTTCATTTTTTGCCTTTTGGTATTAAGAGTGCTGTTAGTGTTTTTGTCGACAGAATGCATAAAGTGTTTGGCAATGATACCAGTTCATTTCTTATAGTGTATGTGGATGATATTCTTATATTTTCATCATCACTGGAAAGTCATTTAAAACATTTGGACTACGTGTTGAAAACTTTGAGAAAAGTAAATATGTCCATCAAATTATCGAAGTGCACATTTTGTAAAACTGAAGTGAAGTTTCTTGGTCACATAGTATCAGGTGAAACCATCGCTGTAGATCCAGAAAGAAATCTAGCAATAACTGAATATCCTACTCCAACAAATAGAAAAGCCTTAAGAAAATTTTTAGGAATGGTAAATTGGAGGAGAAAATTTGTGGATAAGTTTGCAATGATTGCGGCTCCTTTATACGATTTACTTAGAACGAATAAGAAATGGGAATGGAATGAAGCACATCTCCAGGCATTTAAACGTCTGAAGGAATTGGCTTTGTCTCCGGAGATGTTAGCTCAACCTAACTTGAACAACACTTTCCATGTAAATACTGATGGCAGTAAAATAGGAATCGGTGGAGTCTTATGGCAATATTCTGACGATGGTGAAACTTTGATTATCCAGTATGCGAGCAGAGTTTTACGAGGTTCAGAATTAACATATTCTGTGCATGAAATAGAATGTCTTGCCATCCTTTTTTCCGTGGAAAAATTTTCAATATATCTATTGGGCAGACCATTTGTAATACACTGTGACCATCAATCACTTTCTTGGTTAAATTCAGCAAGATCGTTAAATCCAAGGCTTAACAGATGGGCTTTGAAATTGCAAAATTATGATTATACAATTCAGCATGTTAGTGGTTCTGCAAATACGGCCGCGGACGCGTTAAGTAGATATCCAATTAAGTCACAAAACAATTTGTTTCCTTCCACTTTACATGTAAACTGCACAGATATTGGTTTACTTGAAGAAGAATACTTTTTGTATTGGATGAAAGTGCAACAAAACGATGAATTATGTCAACGTATAATTTCTATGTTAGGCAAGGGTGATGACCATTTCGAAATTAAGGGAATATTTAAACTACATAAAAATATACTGTTTTATAGATCTATCAACTCGAACCATTGGAGAGTTTTTGTACCTGAAGCAGCTGTCAAGAAAGTTTTGTATGAACAACATGATTTGGCTGGCCATTTTGGGTTTTCTAAGCTTTATAAGAAGTGTTCTAAATTCTATTTCTGGCCTAAGATGAGAGGAAGTGTCAAGTCATATTTAAGTGATTGTGTGGAATGTGCAAGGACGAAACAGAAAACACAACATATTACCAAAGAGGAGCTTCACGTGATTTCTTACAAATTACATCAGTTCTTATCTTTAGACTTGATTGGTCCATTGCCATTATCTCAAGGATATCAACATATTTTTTTAAATGTTTACATGCATTTGTTACGAGCACGTAATACTTTCAAGTATAAGGATTTACTTGAATTTTCTTACCACTATATTTTCATATTTATGCACATGAGATTTATTATAAATTTGTGTTTATTTTATACGAGTAGCTAGCTATACAGGTTACGAAAATTCCTAGTACATCTTGCATGTGGTTCGTCAACATGATCTGCACAAAACATACATAATTTAGATTAAACCAACTTAAATTACTTTTCAAAATAACGATAACTGTTACTGAGTTATTCTTTGAGTAAAGTATCTAACTGTAAATATTAATTGTAAAAAACTATTTGCATCCCCTCTACTGGGATGTAAAATATAGTTGAGATTATGTGGTTGTGGCGTTTCTGATGTCGCACTGCCATCTGGTGATGTTATTCTTAATTATCCAGGATGTTCGTCCATGACTAGATATCATTAAATGTACACATAGGCGCCGACTCCATGGAGCTTGGGGGGGGGGAGGCTCGAGCCCCTCCCAATATTAACCATATGGGGGCAGAGACCCCCAAATAATTTTGCTTAAGAGGATCTAATGTATTATTTTGCTTCTCTTGTAAAGTTTACTCTGAATTGTGTCACATGAACTTAACTTTAAATACACATTTAAAATTTTCTAGACCATCAACTTTGGGGGGCTGAGACCGCTAACCCATCAACTTTGGGGAGGCTATTACCAGAGACAGCAAAACACTTGACTTATTACTATATACTAAGTATGTAATTATGAGTATTGTTAAAATTTTTACTAAAAAGAGTTTCAAAAGACGATGTGCATGAACTAGGGAAGTGGATGGGACGTTCGGGCTACAAATGGCTCTCACATGACATTCAGAACGAGATCATTGATATATTAGGGAGATCTGTTTTGCGCTCCGTGGTAGCAGATATTAAAAGTCGGGAATATTTTGCTATTATTGTTGACGAAACTTGTGACATATCCATCCGTGAACAATTAATATTCTGCATTCGAACTGTGAATAAAAAAAATAACATTTTTGAGGAATTCATGGGCTTTTTATTAGGGGTGTGCGGGACGGGATAGGGAGGGGAAAAATTTTGGGGACGGGAAATATTCGAAATTTCCAGAAGCTCTGAAAATCTCTAATTCTACACGTCATTTTCACTTTAAGTGATTTCTGGATTAAAAACAAACAATTTACGATAAGTTCCAGAAATTGACAATGCAGAAAACGTCGAGAAATAACGACATTTTAAAATGATCATTCGGTATTTCCCGACTGCTCGGTATCCCGAAAAGTCAGGAAATCATTTCCCGAAGTCGGGATCGGGACGGGAAATTTTTTTCCCGATCCCGGTCCAGACTTTTAGGGATCCCGCACACCCCTAGCTTTTATGAGATTCCGAACACTGAGGCCAAAACTTAAAAAATGGAGAGAGTGAGTCATTCATTAATTTATTTCAGTGATCAGAGCCCCCCCCCATTAATTTTGACAAGTCGGCGCCCCTGAATGTACAGTACAGGCATAGGCGTGAGCAGACCATCTGATTAGGGGGGAGGGCAAAAGCCTTGATTAAATTTCAGTCGGGAAACAAAAACCTAATTTTATCCTACTGTATAAGTTTTATTGCATCGATAGGTGTGCATATATATACACCCCCACACACCCTCATACACCCATACACAAATAAATATATATACATTCATACATACATACATAATCAATTCATCCGCCCCATAACAAATCAACAACAAAAATCATATAAATTGTCTCTCAAATGTGCGCGTTCTTTTTTGCTCCAAACATTTTGTTCATGCATTTAAGGGAAATCCGTTTAACAGCAGTACTTCTCTCTCTAGTAACTTGCAATGCATTAGAGACAACAAATTGCGAGCACGAAAAATTTAAGTTCCAAATTTTTGCAAAATGAAAACAACATTGATTTAATATGTCGCAAAAAAAATTCATGTAGCGCCACGGCATTCTCTTTTACAATTTTTTTCATTTAGATCTTCGGCGTCCAGGGCCAACTCTTACCGACCCCTAGCTACAGCTCTGAACTTGACAAATCTGCAATAAAATGAGACATTGCGAGCGAAGCGAACAAGAAAATTTTGCGAAATGTATATTTATTTGTATAAAATTTGAAATCTAGTGGGCAATTGTAGCTCTGTGCCCCCCTCCCCCTTCAAGTGCTCTTGGCCATCTGGAAGAAATAATGCAAGAAAGACGTGAAAACTAATTCCATCTTGAGTATCCTTTTGTCCTGCTACTCTTAGATTCTGCTAGTCGTGAATTCCTTTACTTCCATGTTTGCCCCCTAAAATTGATTTCCGTCCAAGATTGGGAGGCAATGCCCCCTGCCCCACTGTGGTTGCGCCACTGCACCCCCTTTCCTCGTAGTTGCTTTGAACTTTCATCGGCTTGGAAATACTTCATTTTCTTTAAGAGTATAATATCGCTTAATAACGGCGATAAGATTCCTCTATCCTAAATTTCTAGGTGAAAATATAATATAGGGGTATGGACGTCTGGAAGGGATGCAAGTATGGCCACATATCCCCCTTATAAAACGAATGAATATCAACCTGAAAGTACATTTTCACATGTATATTTTGATTTCAGTTGTAATAATTTACATTAACTATTATAATGGGGATGCAGAAATGCGATAATTCCAAATTCAAGAGATGTTTTTTGAGGGGGCTACACTATTATCGGGGTAATATGCCCCATGGTAAAATACCTTGCTTGTCCCTCCGTGGAAAACAAACTGCGGACGTTCATGATTATGCGGGGATTTGCCCCCCCCGCCCCTTGCAACCCCGTGCGCACGCCTATGAGTACAGGGGCGTACAAAAATCAAACCACGATTGTCACATTTCCAGGAACCTGCTAAGTCGATAGGATCCAGCGCAGGTGAGGATGGTCTATGCCGACGCGATAGTAGTGCTAATGTTTAGATAAGAACGTATCTCAATGCTACTGAAACAAACGGTGCATCGTACCTTCTCGAGTTCAAAAGGAGAGAAAGCCTTTGCCTTGGACAAACCCTTCGCAGAACGTCCACGAAACAACAGAAGAGACCAAGATGGCCTTCCAGAGCTACAATCACACGCAATCTTCACCCTCAGAACGCATTGAATTTCTGACAATCCCGAATGTTTAGATAAGCGATTATGGAACTGCTGCTTGGGTCACCACCTCCCTCTCCTTACCTCCGATTGTAGACCATGAAGATATTTGTGTAGGACCTCCGCTCTTGCAAAACCCCTCCAAGAACTTAAACATCACCACAGAGCTCCAGTGTGAAGAGAGACAATTCCGCTGTGGGGGAAGGGTCCTGCTCGACAATGCCACTCTTGGTGGGTTCATTGTCCGTTCCTGATGGTCCAAGCTTGCAGGAACGGGATTATCTGGCCCAGTTGTTTGTTCAATCGCAGGAACGTCTTCTGCAGCGTATGGAATGGCCTCTGTAGGACCAGCGGGTTTACTTAACGTATATTGTCAACGGCTGAACAAAATTATCTGCGAATTGTAAACATCTTGAGGCTCTTCTCATTATCTATGGCTTTTCATGCGCCCAAAGACTAATCCGAGTTCTTCAGCTTCTCCTCTGTTCATCAGACCTTCTTTTCAGCCATAGTTGTTGTTATAGAAGCTTTCGTAATCTGTTATTCTTCTCTTAAGGGTGTGGGATCTTTCCACTGTTCGTGGTTTTCCATCCTACACTCTCAGAAGGAAGGGAGAAAGAAAATTAAGATTAAGTCTTATTGGGAAAACGATAGGTTAGGGCCCTTTCTTCTTTCAATAGGGCCCCATGGAAAGAAATTATTATGCATATTGATCGTTTTTTTTACTAAATTATATTCTGAATTTGCATTCCGCTTCATGCAAAAATGGCATCAAAGTCATTGTCGTATATAGGGGAAGCCTCTGTATTGACCAGAAGGTTTATCATGGTACAGTTGGCGCCACTAAATGGTTTGTCGTCTGCAAACTGTTGTTGCCAAAACTACAATGGTTGTTTTTTAGTTCACAGTGAGCAAAGGTACATGTTGCGTATTACTTCTCTACAAATTCTCCTTTCAGTATTATGGACTTCCGCCTTCGCGGATCGATGATATGTATGCCTTACCTGTACCAGGTTTTATCTCGTTCTCTTAGGCATCTCATGACAGCCCCAACAACGTCCTCCGTCGTCTTCAAACATTGTCCCACGCATGGGTTCTTCTTTGGGCCGAAGAGATAGAAATCTGATGGGCGAAGATCCGGGATGTAGGGTGGATGGAGAGAACAGTCCAACCAAGTTCAGCGATTGCCTCAATTGTGTGGGGTGGGTGATGTAAGAACGCAACTGCTCCATCTATTGGCATTTACAAAAATTAAACATTTTGCTCACAGCCAGAGATGCCAAAATACTTCACAGGGCTATGGCACCTAGCGACCATCGGAGTAAACAGCACAGAACGATAGCCCGCCAAGAAGATTAACAGCTAGTTACGATGTGTGTGGTGACAGTGGTCACTGAAATTAATCGAACAAAATAAACAGGTACACGGATACTTAAGCATGTTTCGTGTGTATATTAATAACATTAAGAGCAGAATATAATGTTAATAACACAGTTAATTAGTGAAATCACATCACTGCAATTTGAGCTTTTTGTTTTGGCCGGGGTGGGGAGGGGTTCACTCAGTGGCGTACTTGTGATTTCATTTTGGGAGCTACTTTCATTTGGGTATGCAAATCTGTATATGTTACCAGTCAGTAACGAAACTATACTCTGTCTCGGCTATCTCTGGGACAGGTCGCGTATAGTGGCAGAGTAGGTGGGGGGATCGAGTGGGCAGAGCGAAGCAGTACACGCTGCTGCGAAGACTGGTAACTGCAGCGACTTGTTTCCGTTCGCCTGTTCCAGAGATATCTGGGACAAGGTATATTGTCTTGCGGTTCTAAATACCTTAGAACTATGGTTCTAACCTAGGTCATTAAATCGTATGATAATATTTACACATAACTTAGAAAAACTTTGTATATTTACATTCTAAGATAACCAAAACTCATACACAAAAGGAGCTAGGGCCTCCCCGATGGCGCAGTGGTGGAGTTATCGCCTTGTAAACAAAGGGTTCCTGGTTCGACACCCGGTGGATTCACATAGTGGTTCCGATCACAGTTTAAACTGTAGGTCCTGTCCCGATTAGCCTTTCTATGTATAAAGTGGACTTAAAACAAAAACCCAAACTGAATCAAAAAGAGCTATCGAACTACAGGTTGTTTCAAAATATATAATATATTTGGCGTGGTGATACGTTGAGTGGAGTGAGGTGGATTGTCTATTGGAAGTTGTGTAGTTGTTGCTGTGTAAGAAGTTAACATATTGCATAGAATAGAATCGAATCGCTTTGATTTAGCGATATACTTTCGAATAGTTATATAAGAATTATCTTGTAATCAAGGGGTCTTGAGTTCGATTACTGATACATACTCATTTTAGCAGGCAGAGATTTGTATTTTTATAGGTTCAGGATCCAGTTCCAATAATATAGTCTATTTGACAGTGGTGGGACCAGAAAAGAGTTGGCAAGAGTGGAAGGGGCAAAATTGAGGCGAGAATATTTTCTGAATTCTGAGATACCCCTAAATACAATACTATACGAAAATCTTAACTTAACTCCTACACACACACTCCTTGGTGCTGTCACTGTTATCTGAACGTAAAGCAAATTAACTTTGTCAGTAATCTACCGGCCAAAATTTGATAATTTCCCCAGTACTATCTCTACGAAACAACGCGTGTAGTGTCTCAAAAGGTTTAGATAAGTCCACTTTGCATAATTTTGGTGAACCCCAGGAAAATTATGCACGATCCGCGCTTGCTTTATAGAGTATACTGATCATGTTAAGGATTATAAAATATCTCATTGTAGGAGGCTTTATAATGCAGAAAACCCGGTGTAAATATCTCTTACGGTTTTCATGGTATAAGGTATCAAAATTTGGGCTGCGCGACTTTTGAAACGCTCTGTAGTAACACCGAAAAGTTGACCAAATTTCTATGGCCAAGTTCCAAATTGATGTCCATTCAACCTACCTACAATAATTTTGTAAACACTTTAATGCAGCACTGGAAAACAGCCTGCTGTTGTCTCAGGTTGGTCAGTTGCAGAATGGTGTCCTTCTTTAATCCATACTTTAATGCATACTTTTCGGCAAGGACATCTTTCATAACTGGACCATTAATGGACATACATGATTGATTTTTCAATTGTTTTTGTTGCATAGTTAAGAAGTATTTTCAATTCATTTTTTTCTTTATTTATTTTAAAATTATTTTTTGAGGAGGATAGAAACATTCCTGGCAGTGGGATAAAAATACTTTTCTTTTGCCGGGATATTCTGGGGGAGGGGGGTTCCTCGGCATCTTCCCGTTAATTCTCACACTCAACTTACGTAACTTGATAACCATAAACAACATGTAAAAAAAGAATATGAATATCTGTCGTTTACCGACTAAAGGTGTACGCCAGACCCGATGTGTGTTATCGGTGTGAGCCAGACTTAATTACTGTATGTTATCTAAGGTAGCTATATTTTCTTGTTTTCATCATGTATGTTGCAAAACTGTATCGTCCTTCGTGAGAGAAAATGACATGTACTGTATGTTTAATAATGTAAGTTGTTTATACACATTATGTTGAGGAGTTTGTGAATAACACACTCTTGCTTGTGACTTAAACTAGTTGTATTTTTACATCCACACTCCGGTATACTGATGAACTATAATATCAACCAAAATATTATTAAAATAATAATCGTCCCCCTAAAAGAATAAAGCTTTTTTACTTTAAAGTAAAATTATATAATAGTTAATTAGAGACTTATTCCTAGTCCAACCATTCATACTACCTTCCTATTAAAAGACTAATGATTATGCTACCTTCGCACGGTCAAAATACGGCGGCCATTAAACAAACGTCTTTGGGCAGGTCATACTTCATAAAAAACCATGAAGAGATGCTTTTGAAAAAGAGGCGAGAATAAATATTTTCCTAGTTCCTTTAGTTCCCTTCAGATCCTCGTTTTTTTTAGATTGTAATCTGCAGGTTTGTAGCTAACCAGTGGTTGCTAGAAATGTGTCATATTATGAAAGTCTTAATGCTCACTGCTACGGTCTTTATACAAGATGCACATAACTTCCTCTATTTTAGCCTTAGGGAATTTTCCAGAAGCGAGCTGATTCCAACGGCTGCACCTATTGACTTACCCTTATCTGGGACACGAGGTCAGAGGGTGACCACCCTTTCGCTCAACCACCGTTCCAACAACGTTCTATTCAAGCTTGGAAAGAAATTTTAAGAAAATAAAACGGGAAACATCCGAGGTGTAATTCAGGTTTGCGACATTTCTACCACCGCACTAGATCTTATGTCTCCTTTTTTTTGTCACAAGGCCTGAGGTCGCACTATTTTTTCAGCATCCTTTGTCACCCTGAGAAACCTTACAAAGTTCGCAAAGCTTGCTGGGAAGGAGAGGGTAATCTTGGTCCCCTTTTGTATATCTTTTCGATTCCCAGTTTTTACCCCCGCCCTTTTTCATCCCAAATCCCCCTCCCTCCGTTCCTTACTCACCCTTCTCCCTACATCCCCACATTCTATCCACTCCTCGCCACTACAGCATTGTGAGCAGCTTCAAGATTTAGGCACGGTTGTTTGATTTTGTTATAGCCTCTTACAGCTCACAATATGCGCTCCATTGTGAGCAGGAGAATCGGAGCATATTGAATGCTATAAGCGCTGCATCTGCATTTGAAAGCAGCCACTGTCAAGCACGATAATGCAGCAGAAAAGTGAATTTTACCTCAACGGAGGTTGCGTATTATGCGATGCGGTTTTCCGAGGGGCTCGGGGGAGAAGGGGGTGAAAAGAGGGGGAGATGCGGAGGGGCGACATCTTGTTGAAAACGCGAGCCTTCCGAGAAAATGATATGGAAATTGATTTGTGAAATAGTTGACTTTACATTCTCGCCGGCATTTACTTTTCGATGAGGGAAGAAAAGGGGGATTCGCAAGAACTTCAAACGGGGTTTGGTAGAAAAGAAATTCCCTCGGATTAGGGAAAAGGGAATTTCGGGGAAATTAAGGTAAAAAAGGGAAATTTCAGTCAAAATTATATGTAATACTTTCTCTTGATGAAGTATGATAAATAAAGGGAAAGTAGTTATACTTGGAAGAAATTTAGGGGATGGATTATGCAGAATTGTCCATCTGGGCGGATGTAAACATGGGCGTAACTTGGGACCTAACTTGAGGGGGGGAGGGGGAGCGGAATCGAAATTTTTCTATCCCTTAAACATAGCATCCAGTACTGTTTTCCTAACTGTTGCATTTGCGAAATCATAAAAATTACGCATTACTTTGCTGTTCGGGTTCTAGAAGGTTAACAAATGTATACCATTAACTTCTAAATTTTAATAAACCTGAAACTTTTGAGAAGCAAGTGTCCCCTTGACCCCGCCAAGTTACGCCTATGGGTGTAAGTATAAACTTAGAGCAAAAATGACCATAAATTTGCCCTTTGTGAAAAATGTAGAGGAGTGTTGAGGAAATTTGTGGGAATGTTAGGGGTTGTTAGGGTGTGTGTGGATAAATCACTTTAGGGGACAATACATTCTGTGTTATCTATTACATATATCTTGACAACGGAGATTTACTTGAATGCCTGAGACGGAATTTTATAAACATATATTTTTCCAGAGTTTTGAATACTGTAGCGGTTTTTCGACGGAGGGAAGAAATGCTTTTGCTGGCATAGATCAAGGGTTCAGCAGTACTTTAGGGGAACTTTTTGGGGAAAAGTTGAAATTTAAGTGCTAGGAAAAGGGAAATTTATACGGAAAAGGGGTATTTTTCTTCATAAATGGGAAAGTTTCGCCAACTTAGAGGGAAATTGTGAGAACATCCCTGGTTTGGAAATTGAGGTTTTTCCAACGATGCAGATGGAGAGGGATGTTGGATCTGTCAAGGGATGAAGGTTGGTTTGGAAGGGGGTGAAAAGAGGGGAGAAAAGAGGATGAACCACAAGGTACACAAAAGGACAAGATGTGTACCAAAGACACAGTAGCTGTTTTTCAAAAGAACGGCGGTAGAAACTATTGCACACAATTCCTGATGATATCACTGCATCCAGTACAGGTTCTATTTGTTCAGTGAAGATGGCCTCCCCGCCGGGTTTCATACAATCAACCCTTCCTGTTCTTTCCCATTGTTGCGGTGAGGCGCTTCCTTCTCTGTAATGCCACGAACGCAACTTTGCAAATGCAATAATGCAAATTGAGTTATCATTTGCTTGCGATCTTCTTTGGTTAACAAAGGCCAAAGAAGGGTAAACGAGGTAGGAACTACAGTTAACTTCAATACATTTCGTTGCATTTTGAACTTAGGGTTCGTCAAAGAACGATTACGAGTTATGATAATGAGCTGAGCGGAGGAATATACAGTGTTCGTTTAATGTATAAGGAGGAAGTGTCTTCGGATTATTTGCTCTTCTGGAGGGGGGGGGGGGACACACGCCCATGGGCTATGATGGAAATGAAGGAAAATTTTTAACGTATTTAAAAGGAGGAAAGGGAAATTTTCTACAAATTGAGGAAATGTAGGCAAGCTCTGCACTGACACCTCACTAGTACTTTATTGCTTTTCATTGCATATTGTTTTCCATATCTAGATTCACCGATGCCTCCTAAAAGATCAACAGTTTTGAAAAACTCGTACTTACATGTCTTTATAGTTGATTGATTATTTTGCTTTATTTTACTTCGCTTTTCTGCCACTTTTGTCTAATCGAGAAGATGAGAATGAGTGATGATATGTTGAAATTGATGAAAGTACACTCACAAAGAACAGCCATGCCCAGACCGGAGTTCGAACCCGGGACCGCTGGTGTCGTAGCGCGCTGTGCTAACCGCTCCGCCACAGAGGTCGGCACATGTTTTTATGACATTATCATGTAACTAGTAGACGTAAATGTAAACACAGGCACGTCCTTGTACACAGAGAAAGCAGTTTATTTTTTTAAAAAAAAATATTTCTGGTTTCCATATCTTTTTTTCAATGGGCGAAAAACCCAAATTCTTATTGTAATCGTACAAATGTGCTTAGAGTTACTAAATAATTGGTGGAAATTACAAAATTTAGTAAAGGATACCAAACATTTTGGCTTTGTTGTTAGCAAGAATAAGCTTACTTAACGTGTTTTGTTAATGGAAACAAATATTTTTTTTCTGTGTGCTAAAAACAAAATTATCCATTTTTCAGACCTGAATTCATTTACAAAAATTCTGCGATAGTCCCTCGAATATTGTGTGATATTAATGTGTTTTTTTTCTACTATGAAAGCCCGCTGGCTGTACACACAATACACACACACACAATATGCACACACACATACGTGTGTGTGTGTGTCTTTTGTAGAATTGTGAAACACATTCTTTGAAGAGGAGGAATAGAGAAAGATATAATTCTATTACACATTACACGTCTACACATTACACGGCATGGAATTTATGTTGACTGCACACATACTCAGGCAGGCACATAGGTGAAAGTCATGGCAGAGACATCACAAGTATTGCAGGACATGGAATCTCTCACTTTTTTGCCGGTCTCTGACTTTCTACAAGTAGAGTCTCATTACTTTCGGATCATCTCCAGCTAACTGATAGCGAGCCTTCCAACAGCTTGAAATGACATCATCGGTTCATTTGTTGATTGGTGGCTTCTGGAGTTTTGACTCGCTCCCAAGCTGTAAATGCATAACAGTCGTAGGTGTTGCGGAAATAATGTCACTCTACGCCTCCATTTTTTCGTTTCCACGTTCTTCTTTCCTTAGTCGTCTGCAACTTCTATCACTTCTCTCCCTCTTACGCTCTTCACCCACCCGTATATCAGATCAGAATTCAAGAATGATGTAGACGACTAACCCCCTGGTTCATTTTCGATCCATATCTCCTTCCACCCTCCAAACCTGAGCCAGTTTGGTCCGCTTCTTTCCCAACACACTGAAATAATACGCTTTCCCTCATTCACTTATATTTAGCTGTTCCCTTATTGTGATCTTCGTTTGACAGTTCGCTAGTATTTCTTGTCTGCCACTTTTTAATAGTCTCTCCCTGATTTGATTTTCGAGTAACCCACCCCCACCCCGCTATCCCCCCCACACCGATTCCCACACTCATCTCCATGTCATTCGATTTAAAAATATTATTTTCCATTCACAGTTTCGTATATTTTCCTCTCTCCTTTGTATTCGTAAGCATCCACCACCTTCAGCGTTGGGAATACATATCCTAATATTTCTCAGAAACACAACAACCGGTCTCTGTGGTGGAGTGGTTAGCGCATCGCACTACGACGTCAAGGGTCCAAGGTTCGAATCCCGGCCTGGGCATGGGTGTTCTTTGTGAGTGTCCCTGCAGCCACTTCATAATATCATCATCTTTGCAATTAGCCAAAAGTGGCATAGAAGAAGGAGCCAAATCTATGGGGCGATATGAGAACTTCCTACTGAAAAGTTCCTATTGAAGTTGACCCATCGCCTTGTTAGTTAGGCAACACACTTAACGCCTTGCAGAGAAGTAAGTATTTCAGGATCTATTGTCCATTTTTTTCCACTACGAAGTGGATGTAAACAAAAGCACGTGTTCTAGAGAAAGCCAGTGCAGCCTTATTGGTGGATTCTGGCAGTAGTCCCTCCGCAGACCTTTTGCACCCTGATAGATAGTCCATTCAATGCCGTCTTGAAACTAGAGTAATACAGCATTGTATGCTGTTCAAAGCATTTACTAGCCTTATCCTTGCTTATGAATTCATAATCATTCTTTAGTAAAGCACCTACGGCGACATTCACTCATTCAAATTAACGCAATTCCCGCTACTTGTCCGTCACTCTGTGTTGTGCAGTGTTGCAAATTCGCAATATTAAGTTAAGTCTATAATCTTGTAAGACCGGACTAGACAGAATCAGAAAACATGATTTAGACTGACAGTGACTGACATGGGAATCTCTAGATTACACACGTGTTGATGTATATACCACAAACACGCACACACTACTTTCAACTTCATGCGTTTTATCTAGAAAGGTAAAATCAACACTGCAAAAGATTGTAGGGAAACCTTTGAGAAAAGCCAAAGTGCTTGGTGCAAATACAACCAGTGATGCTTAAAATCGTACGGAATGTTATTTAGCTTTTATTAAATGATCCACCTACGTTTCCTTTCCTTTACTTCCCACATAAAACATGCTCAGATTTCAGGAACCTGAATTCCCCAAGCTTGTCAAAGAAAAATGCCAGATGCATACACTGGCAAGTGCTTCCAAGAAGGAATTTGTAGAGGGCGGGGACACAAGCTTTTGGCGTTACAGATGGGCAAACTGTGCCATTCAGTGTTGCTACCCGACCTTTATAGAAACATCGTTACAATTCGGTAAGATTCCAAAGCTGTTATCGTATCTAATTGCTATATAGCCAACTTCGCAACTACAAAGTTTTAATAATGTTCCAACACGCGTGTACGTAATAAGACCTTTACATTTCTTGTATCTAATTCATAAGGGAAAAAATAACATAGTTGGAGACACTACTTCTCGTGGTCAAGAATCTTCCGAAACCCTCAAGCACACGGCTATTTATAGCTTTCCTCCCCTCGACCCTGCAAAACCTACCTTCCTCTCCGTTGCCGTGTGGTGGTTCTCGAGATTTTGCGTAGTGTTTATAGGTTGTAAGTATCATTGAATGTTGATGTGGCTTCAACAGCAAGTGTTACAAAACATCTACATTTGAAACCTTGAACAAGTGGCGATAACAAAATTGCGGTGAATCCAGAGTATTGTGTTGAATCGTTAACTTCTGAACAGGTGTCTTAAAAAGAAGCATTTATGCGGTCCGCAAGGAAATTCAGCCGAACAAAAACGCGGATGGCACATTTTAGCCGATTTTGTACTTGCTGCCGTCAGCAGGAAAGTGGATGTTTTTTTTTTCATGGATATGAGTTTGTCTACGCTGGTTAAATTATTGCATAATTCATTTGGTTTATTTTACTTCGCATTTCTGCCAAGGCTAATCGCAAGGATGAGGATAAGTGATGATATGGTGAAATTGATGAAATAACACTCACAAAGAACATCTATGCCCAGGCCAAGATTCAAACTCGGGACTCCTGGCGTCGTAGCGCAGTGATAACCACTCCGCTACAACGGCCAGCTGTGTGAATTCTTCTTACATGGCATATTACCATTGACGAGAACTGACATCGTTGGTAAGTGTTTACCTCTATTTTATTATATTTTCTTCATCTGTCGTATTTACAACAGTGTTCATTTTAAAAACTAATATTTGCACATTTTTAAAAGTCACTCGTTTCGAAACGTTGTGGAAAGAAAATACTGACACCGAAGACAACACGTGCGCTGGGAGGGAGGGGCAAGTGCTGGCGAATAGAAAGTGGGCACCGCGCGCATTAATACAAATTTCGGTAACTTATTGGCCACACCTACTTCGTTTTAAAGCTGGAAACAGAATAGGTGTCCCAATTTTATTGCAAGTATTATCTGCATGCTGGATAATACGGAAAATGCTTCAACATATGCTCAATCATGAAGAAATGGCCAAATATACGTGCATATGCACTAACGAAGCACCTTACTTCAATCAATTTTTTCACAACAAGAATTTCTATGACTCTGGGGAACAAAATTGAAAAGTCATGATGATCAGCTGTACTTATCACAGTTCAATAGAAAAATGATATCTCTACAGGACAAGAGAAAGAGAGGGAGAGGTCTGAGAGGATGACGGGGGGGGAGGGGAGTTGTGCATCCATATTAATCACTTCAAAAGCAGCCCGCACATAGGAAGGCGCGCAAAACACGGGGCTCAAAGCATTAAAACGGGCGAGCCATTGTCCCTTCTCAAGTGACGGGGAATAACGACTCCTAAGGGGCCGCCTTGTTAGTAGATTCCGCCCGGAATGATTTTCACGGAGCCCAGAACGCGCAGCATCCTGTTTCCGGTTGCTAGGCCGGAACCACCAAAGCGCCTATATTCCCTTGTCCCATTCATAACTCTCCCCGTTGAAAGGCTGGCTGAAGGTGTCTGTGTGCGTTGGATGCACGGAGCTAAATTCGCTCGCGCACAAGACAACGGCTCAATCACGCACACGCAAGTACTTCTACCAGGAGGATTTCTTTTTTTTCTCTGGAAATGATAACGACCAAAGTGAAATCCATTGGTGGAATTTGTGTTTACCAGAGCCTTACACTGTGAAGAGTTATTTGGAGAAATGACCGTCTAAGACCGTCAATTTTCGCTTCCATCCAACTCTCCAAACGTTTTTTAAGTATAAATTTTTAATTGCAACCTAATTGATGTAATTTAATTAGTTCGTGTCTAAATATATGCTTATTGCCCACGCAAGTGCAATGTATAATCATCATCTATCTTTATTCATGATAAAAAAATGTAAATACAAAACGGTTGCGTCCAATGATAACACGAAGGTAACGCTCGTCGCCGCACAACCGCCAGGGGTGTGGGTGGAATGGGGGAGGATACGATATATTGATACGTGTACGTACCAGCAGAATAGTGGATTCGCCTGGTTCCTGCTGGGGGGTGGAGGCAACACAAACTCAAATTGCCGGACGGTCGTGCCATCTGCACGTTATGCGGCGAAGAGGAGACGAGGACTCAAATCCTACATGAGTGTGTTTGGTCAGCAATAGGGGGGACATTGCAAGGGACAGCATTGAGCAGACAATCCAGGCTGTATGTAGGGAGTAGAGAGGTAATATAACGGATGCAAACATCAAAGCCCTGGGCTCATATTTACATGCAGTTTGGAGGGAGCGCAGGAAAATGCTGCAAGGGGTCAGTGAAAGTGAAGGATACGGAACAGTGGATCAGGCATAGGCCGGGCGTGTAGTGCAGTGTTGTGAACGTAGTGAAAATGAATCAATGTCAAATGTTAGAAGAGGGCCATATTGTACATATTGTACATATGTATATTTTTCTAAATGTTTCTGTTTATAAATGTGTCTAAATGTAAGATCAATGGGATGTATGTTTAAGGCGGAGTGTGTATATAACAATATTGTAGGATACGCACCGTCCAAAGGCTTGAATCTTAAACATCAATAAATATCATATAATATTAGAAAAACACTAAAAATGCTGACCAAGGCAATCTTTGTTACATAATAAAACCCTGTACACTCACCTGAAATCAAAATGGGACACCTAGGTCCTGAAATATCTGCTTTCCTGCTTGGAGTTATGCGTGATGCCTAACTTCGCGACGATAGCTTATTGAAAAGTGGCTATTGAAGTTGGCTTATCGCCTTACAGTCAGGCAACACACACAATACATTGAAGGGAACCGGTTATTTCAGCATTTGGGTGTCCCATTTTAATTGCCGGTGATCGTACACACAAGGTTTCGACCCTCATCAGAGTCTTCCTCACACTAAGAACCGAAGTAAACTGAAATAAAGTACAAACAGGAAGATTATATATTATATAACAAAAACAATTGAATGCGTCAGTCTAGTTTTTGTAAGTCCACAGGTAGGTTGTTAATTTTTAATGGTAGAATATGAAGATTTTACGGTAACTTCTAACAGTATACCGTAAAAACAATAACAATGACCGTTTTTTAAGTATAAAAGCTATGCATAGGCGTGCGCATGGGGGTGGGGTCAAGTGGCGGGGTCAGTTGCCCTCCCTAATACTTCAATTTAAAAAAATAGTGTTGAGGGATCTTATATACAATTTTATACTCTTAACAAATGAAATATTTTCAAGTCGATGAAAGCAACTGTGGGCGATGTGTGTGCATTATTTCAGACCGTATGTAATTGGACTATCCCACTTCGCTCTCTAGCATCTTGTTATTAACACTCCCATTTACTTTATTCTGTAGTTCTGTTACCTCTGTGTGGCTGCAGAATAAATTACTCGTCCTGGAAATGAATATATTTTGTGTAGTTGTTTTGAATCTGCTATACGAAGTCATGTTTATATGTAAATTAATCTGAACCACAGAGAAGGGAAATAAAAGGGGTGGGGACAAGAAACATTAGTGCCATGGAAGTTGAAATTCATGTAATACTCGTATACTGATTTTCGGTTGATCGGGACAGGCACAATATACGCCTCTGTTTCGTACTCATCAATACAATAATATAGTGAGATGGTATAAAGTATGAAGCTTTCCTTTCCCCGACTCCAGGGGTTTATCCAATACTTTCCATCTGGGGGTGTAAGTTTCCTTTTAGCAGGGTGTAAGGGTAAATTTACAACCAAAATGACCATAAATTGTCCCTCTTTATAGGAGAGGTGGATAAATCACTCTGCACGACTGAACCTTCATGAAGGCTCTTGTCCCCTCCCCCCTCCTTAATCAGACGGTCTGCGGACGCCTATGAGCTATTACATAGTTAACTGTAATTAATGCAAATTTAACGATCCATTGTCTAAAATTGACACAACTGTTATTTATTATCATTATCTATCGATATGAAAGATAAAAATATTTAAGCTTAAGCTTGGAAGTTTTTCTTATACATGTCAATACTGTTCTAAGCCTGTTAATGTAATATTACAAACGGTTACGGGCGCCGTGGTTTTTTTATCATTCTAGCCATAGCACCAGTGATGTGCGTCTACGCGTAAACAACGATAGTCTACATTGAATGTAGTACATTCTACACGTAGACTATTTTATACACGTAGATTACGTAATCTATGTAAAGAACATGGCGAAAGGTGATAACTTAGCAAAGGGCGCCTTGGAATAAAAAGAAAATTATACTGCGTATCAGTTGCTGATGTGTAAGGATAACTTTTCATACTCTTTCTTCCAAATTCGAACAATTTCTCACCTAGGAAGAAACCTAACATAGGCAATATTCTAATGTTTTATGGGGAAAAGACCACTATTGGCTCACGACTGCCATCTGTTGTTGTTTTTTGCATACTATTTATTTTCTTCCTTAGTTGATCATAGAAGAGACGAGAAATTTTGTTGTAAATAGGGTTCTTTTCATTTCGTTAGGAACCAATATAGTTGAAAATGTCACTTTCATTTCATGAAAGCCTTCAAAATTAATTTTAATACACTTTACATTGTCTACGTAGTCTATGTAAACTACAACCCAATGTAATCTACGCGTAGATTACGTGTAGACAATGCATGTAGACGTAATCGTATAGTCTACGGCACATCACTGCATAGCACAGAAAGGTGACAACATGAATGCACCTGGGTTCACGTAAGAAACCCGGTTGGGTCCAGTTTCTTAAATTAACAGGAAAACTAGTAAATTTTAATTGTAAATCTTACTATAACTTCCAGAAATGTAGAGAATTTTGCGTCCGGTTGTTATTTATAGTAGCATACCCTACGGTATGTGGGATCGAATCTGGGTGGTGCAACTCATTCGTCATTCATCCCCAACTAATTGCATACTCGCTGTTTATGGTAAGCTTGATGGTAACGAGCGAGAGGTAACAACTATAAGCATAAATGGCAAAACGCAACACTTGATTTTTATGCCCTCAAAGACTGGATCAACATTGTGACTGGAAAAGTGTACCCGTCTCTGCTTGAAGGTGGAAGTTCAGCCGTGAGCGATTTTGACCGTGACTGTCTGGTACTTCCGGAGTTTGACTTGCAACTCTCTCCGATGCTTCCACGCTCAATCCTCCTTCTGCCCCTCTCAACGTTCGTTCTAAAAATGACCAATGACCTCTCTCCTCTCAGATATTTATTGTGATCGATTTTACTAGGCAAATGCAGAGTCAGTTACCTCAATCTTCTTCCTGGTTTCAACTGTTTACATTTGACAGGAAGAGGTTAAGTAATGTGACACTGCATTCCTGATTGTCAAGTTCCTGTCTTGAAAATAATGGCTAAATAACTGGGATTTGGAAGTTCATGGTATTGATATTTCTAATTATTTCATAGATCGTTACTTTATGATCATTATCTCTCGTTATCCTTGATAAAATATTCAAATGAACAAATGGCAGGCTGCTAAATTAAATTTTACCATAACTTTTAAAAGTAGCTGTTCGGAGGACACCGAAGAGACATAAATTATCAGAATTTGCTGGGGAGGGTTCAAGGTGCATGTGAAACTTAAGATATTCAATTCTCTATCGGGAGAAGGAAAAACGCTCGATACAGAAATCTAACTGGTTGAGTGGCCATTCAGCTGTCGTCTTTGCATTCTCTAGAATGTTGATCCTTCGGAGAAAGAATGGTTCCTGTTCCACATGTCCTTCGCCCCGATCCTCTCCTTTGTGTCGCGTGAAATGGATACTGACGCAACACGTGATGTGGAGCTATGCGTGGTAGGTGTTCGTTTGACTAAATCCTTTTCCTTCGGCAGACGTCGTCCAAACTCTCCAGGCACTTCTTTTTAAAATAAATCTTCCAAGCTAGCCTGAACTAGCCACCAAAAAATGAGGCCTTACCACGGCTACGCAGAACTCGAAATGCATTAAATCCAATTTGATGCACTTTTGGTTCATCAATTGATACAGATAAACGAGCAATTTTGGTTTCTTGAAGGTCCAGGGATTTAAAAAACATTCAATTCCCGACCGGGAGAGAAAATCAGCAAGTAAATGGGTTCTGGACCGTAAAGGACCTTTTCATATTCAAAGTATTTCAATTCGGTCCAGGAACCTTTTTCCTGATGAATTTAAATACGGTTTAGGAACCTTTTTTCAATGTAACAATACGCAACTTGAACCGAATTTAAATTGTGTGAGAAAAATGTTCCGGTCCTGCAGAGGAACCCTATAGAACCCATTAGAATTTATGGGTTCCTTGATCTTTAAGAACCCTGAACAAAATATTTTGTAAACGAGAAACGAGATGAGACGGTAAATATCTCGTCTCGTGAGAATAATTTTTCTTGTGTCCTTTGCTGCTTTTAGTTGAAATTTTGATTCTTCTCAAAATTTCGCTAGTGGTGTCGCAATTCGCTTCTTTATACATCATTTGTGTCCAATATGCAATTCAACTGATATTATTCTATTTTTAAGCATAATTTGCCATTACTTCCAGTGAATCCACGATTTTTGCCACACTGTCGTATGCGACACTAGCATTTCTGCCGTCATATGCGACACTGTATGGAAAATATATTCCATGGCAGTTGCGTCACCGTCATCTGCGACACAAAGTATAAGTAGCTTCCCTTCACACTTTATCCAGGCTTAGGACTGGCAGCATCGTGGAAGCTGGTGTGTTTTTTAAAACCTTTATTAGTTTTCCTTCACACTGGCATCATGGAAGCTGGGTGTTTAAAAGCTGATGTATTTATCCTTTGTCAATGGCGATGTTTTACATCCCTTGTCAGTATAGGAGCAGACTGCAATCCCTTGTCAATGTAGAAATGTAGAATTCGTCGTTTTTCTTGTAGTTGAACCAACATCTTACTATTTTCATTCTAATTTCTGAACGTACGCAATTCTCCTCAAAAAGCGCTTAAGATCTGTATGGATTTCATAGTCGTCGTCGTCAAACGCTCTATATATTCTCTCATCTAATGATGACGTCGTTTACGTTTCCCTATAAGATTCAAGGCCCTCCTCTCACATAAGTAGTCGTTGTACACAGCTTCTAATCTTAAAGTCTTCACTAATTGGTACATGTTAGGACTTGACTTTTCTCCAATACATTAACTGTATGGTTCCATCCCTCGACTGCATTCTTAGCCCTGTGCCGCTGTTGGGATCAGTTTCACATGGAAATGTCGAAAACAGAGTTGTTCATGCACTGTTCAACGAACGACAGAAATCCAAAAATTTTCTGAATATGTCGTGGTTTGACGCATCTTCCATCACACACAGCCATCCATCATCGACGTCAGCCACAGGAAGGTAAGCCAGAGCTGAACACATTCTTATCTGTTTTGTAATCGTTTGTCAGTCCCAACTCCTGCACCTTTCACCACAAACATTGGTTAAAGTGATAATTTCAACCACTGATCTGAGCCTCTGGAAATACTTTCTTCAGAGACGCTATTGCTGCTGCTTCGAAATCCATTTTTATAAATTTCGGATTCCATCCATCTACATTCGCCTTTACGAAAATGAAAATGTTTCCATATGTAGTCTGACTGCTGCTCCTGAAAGTACAGTCTATGAAACACGTCGTGTGTTCCGCTAAAGTCTGTCTTCCCTTAGCACTGCAGAATATTAGTGCCCTCTCTTCAGCGCGATCATCTGCAAGTAAGAAACTTGATCCGTCATCCATCTTCAGAATATCGTCTGGTAGTGCTATTTTTCAGCTGTTGAAGGAACTGGCGGTGCTTTCCCATTCTCCCTCCTATCACGCTGCAGTGTTCTTTAAACAGATTGGTATGTGGGTACTTCCGTTACGAAGTCGTAGCCCCTGACAAACAGTTTCACATTCCTCTCTGTAAATTCTACTTATTGGAGTATTTTCCTCTCTCACCCGTTTCTTCATCGCACAAACCTTTTCTCTCACTTCAGCTGCAGCTTCATCAGACATGCATATACGCGATTGATCACCTTCATTCAGCAATTGATTTTCACTTGTGGCCAATAGTCTCCCTCTACATTTCAGGCTCTTCTTTTTCAAACAAAGCCATGCTACGACGAACACCTGCGGGCCTTGAAGACTTGCGTGCAGAACTGCACGTACGCAAATGTCGCTAATTCTGGTAAACAAATTAGAAATCTTAGGGAAAAATCCAAGCAGTGTCGCTTATGACGGAAAAAAACAGTTTTTGACTTAGTGTCGCAAATGACGGTGTCGGAAATGTCGGAACTCCACTTCCAGTAATTAGTCTTTCTGGTGAAAGTGAGAAACTTTTCCTAATTAATTTAGGGCGAGAGTGGAATACATATTGTATTGTGAATTGTCGGTACGATATAACTAAAAAATTGAATACTTCGTGCCATTTATTACATAAAATTAAAATGAGTGCATCGAAATTACGTTGTATATTTTACACAGTATTACGTTCGTTGACTGTACAATTGCGACATTATAAACATGAAAGCTTCCAATTTGTTAAAAATGTCCAATTAAGAAATATGAAACGCGGCCTTGCTCCAGAGATACCCGTGGCAGGGTATAGTAATTTTTGTACAAATACTAAACAAATATAAATAATAACACAGTTTTGTTGATTTCAATATTTTGTAAGCTAATGGGAAAATTTGAATGAGAAGGGGGAACGTTTGCACCTTTAAAAGTGAAATTATGATTTCAGGATTATGGCAACACTGATGTATAGGGAACGGAATTTAGGTTGCAGCACCTTTCCAAAAATATAGCTGTTTTCATACCGAAAGTTTGAGATGTAAAATGAACACACTTTGTTGCACCTTTTTACACCTCTTTGATGCTTCAGCACCTTTTTCCTTTCTTTTCTTTTATGTTTTGTTAAAAAATTGGTCACAAAGATAAATGATTTTCACTCTTCTTGAGCAGCTACATAAAATCCCATAGTCTCATTTTGTAGAGCAGAACGAGAGCTATACAATGGTATAATTTAAACATTGCAGACCCAATAGTTCCCAAGATAATGTGGCAAATCCGCGAGAGAAAACACAAACTTCAACAAAACCTATTCGGCAGAACTGCAGTTCTCTATGAGGTCCGCGCGCATTATATACAGAAGTCGCAGAAAAAGAGAGCATTGAATAAAGGCACTTAATCAGCGCCTTTTTTGCACATTTTTGAAAACATTTTCAAAACCTTTTCTTCCCTTTCCGGCCATAATTTAGCACCTTAAAATCCTTTCCCTACTGATGTCCTTTGCAGGATAACCGCACGACTACGCCAGAGCTTTCAGAACAGAGTGGAAAAGCAACATAAAATAATCAGGACGGAAACGGGAATATTTCAAGCGACCCACCACTCTAGCAGATGCAAGGAAGCGTTCTCCTTGGAAAAGACTTGATGACTTCATTCTCTTTGGCATCTTCTTTTGGCGGAGACGTCTTAGTGACGTAGCATCACAAACGTAACCGTCCTCGACGCTTTAGATGCAAGATTACATTCTGATCCCGTCAAGTCCTCTTACCCATCGCGTTACAGGTACTTTGTGCCATCGAAGGGGACACGAAACAAAAACTTGAACAAGAAAAATGCGATAGCGCCACTTTTCAAAGTCCTTTCTTTTATCGTGGCACCGAGACCGATCATCTGCCACCTTGGCATTCCTCTTCGCATCCCATTTGTGGTCGAGAGAGAGAGAGAGAGAGAGAGAGAGTGGATAGACGCACCGACCATGAAAAGGTGTGTTTGAGGGCTGTCAGAACGGTCGCTAATTATGTCAGGCTATCCGTCCATCTCTTGACTCGTTTCGCGATGGGTGGCGCAGGAGGTAAAGAACACACACGTACTCACACGCACGCTGGCGTTAAGCGTCGGTTGCCTAATCGCTTGTCATCCTATTTGCGGCCACAAAGGGACCAGCTGTTACGATCTTTTTCCTCTCTTCTCCCTCCTCCTCCTCTTTTAGGAATTCGATAAAGCGAAACGCGTTTGTCTTTGTTTCCCCAAGTCCTATTTGAATGTGATTAGCATCTCGCTGTAATGCGAGATACACAACACAAGTAGGGATGTTACCAGAGAGAGAGTCTCTCTTTCTCTCTCTCTCTCTCTCTCTCTCTCTCTCTCTCTCCCCTCTTCCTATCTTTTTCTTGTTATAGCAAGCTAAAAATATACGTTTCCGTAACAATACACACATACGAGGGGGTATCACAAAGCTCATGCAATCACCTTGAAGGAAAAGAACTAGAAACTCCCCACTTTTTTTTTTTTTTAGTTTTAAGTCGACTTTATGCACAGATAGGCTCATCGAGACTAGGCCTACAGTTTAAATTATGATCCGAACTACTATGGGCTTCCACTGGTTATCCAACCCGCGACCCCTTGATTACAAGGCGGTGGCTTTACCACTACGCCACCCGGGAGACCTTGAAACCTCCGAACTTAAGCACATAAATTTTGGTATTATGTCTCTATAGCCGACCTACTTCGTGCAGTGGTTAGCACAGGGCCGATACGACGCCAGGGTCTCGAGTTCGAATCCCTGCCTGAGCATGGGTGTTGTTTGTGTCTTTCCATCATAGCATCATTCATCCTCATCGTCGCGATTAGCAAAAAGTTGCAGAAAAACTACGCTGAATAACAAAAATTAAATTAAATCAAATATATCTATTGTACAATCGGGAGGATGTCTGACTGCCATGTGAGAAACTCGGGTCGATTCTCAGGGTACCTAATCTTCGGTGTGAAACTTTACATCAATGTCTCTCCTTATAACGAATCTATGACTATGATTACGGAATCGGAACTGTGTGTTTCAAGTATTTTATCTGATCTCTTGTGTATAGTGTTTCAATGTCCAGTGGGGAAGGGGGGGAATTCCAGCAACTAGTCTGGAATCATCGGGATATTATATAAATTGTACATATAGTTCCCTCCCAAACAGTAAAAAAATTAGCAACCAGAGGGGTGTGCAGAATCCGGAGCGGGGGCTGGATTCACCCTCATTTCAAGATGTTTTGAGAAGACACCCCAAAATAAACTTCACGGGGGAATCTCTGGAGCAATCGAACGAGAGCAAGCCTCAGGGCAAGCAGTGACTCGAGAGGGATCGAGCAATGAACACCTGCGAGGGAACGGGATTGACTGGAGGGGAAAGCGTTTGTTGCAGTTATGAGCCTTTGCAGCAACATGTACTGCTTCGCACAGCCTACTTGTTTCTTCCCTTCTCTATGGTTATGTGCGACCTTGCTCCAGAGATTACCGAGATAGAGTATAGGTTAGGTCTGTCAGGTTTAGTTTAGTACACCGTCGATAGCTGAAGTCTTGCAGGCCAACGAAGCTTTAGCTCTGGCACCTTGACGCACAGCCAGAAGTAACCTCTGTCCATATGTGTTTGTGAATTTCTCTTCATTCACTTCTTATCACCATTACGTCCACATCATGGAAATTAGCCAAAAGCAGAAATGCAATGTTAAATAAATTAAATCAATCAATCAATCAATCAGTCTCCCTTCACATACCAGCCAGCTGATCTCGATACTTGTCCATTGAAACCTGATAGGATGCAACATGAGCTTTTGGAGGTGCCATTGAGGTAAAACCAACACGCTTTATTTGATTCCCTTCCTCTAAACTACTGAGTTAAATTAATGAACTCTTATGGGCACCGAAGTTGAACAGTTCCACGAACCATTCGAGTCAAATGAATCGGAAGACAGTTCTCAAAGAGGTAAGAGCGTGCGAATTGGATCCTTCTTACGTCCTCCCCAATATGTGTACTTCCGCAAGAGGTCCTCCACTTCTCGAGAGGCCGCGGCTACGATGTGGCGTTTCACCACTTTAGCAAGGGGGAACATTAATTCAAGAACGGCCAGCGAGGCACTTTAACCTTATGATGGGAAGAGTCCTCCGAAAGAGAAAAGCGGCCAATATGGTGGGTCTTTGCTGAAGTGCCGTGTGCACAGTGTGTTATCCGATATCCCACGGATTTGCCCCATTCTTCGCTTAGGCTCCCATGCTGGCCGTCGACACGTTAACGAGTAAGTAGCGCGTTAAGATCATGCTGCGTACTCACCTCTCGTGGATAATTTGCTCTTTCGTCAGTCGCTGGTGAATGGAACATTGTGGTCCTGCGCGAAAAGTCAAACTGAGGGGGATATAAACTGCGAATGACTTTTTGGCTGGCGGTTGTCGCTTTTTTTACCTGATTCATGGATATAAAGGATATTAGCAAGTAGCTACAATCCGGTCGTATGCGTCATGTGAGAACAATGATTATAGAGTGTTACAAGATGTTTTTTTCGGGTGGGGTCCAAATTTCCATTAAAAAACAGAATTCTGGAAAGTTCGTAGAAAATAGTTCTCGAATAACAATTTGCAATGTAACTGTCACACTAACGATTGTGACTAATGTATTCATAAAATACTATCACAGACAAATACATTTGTCTGTGATACTAACTAACTGTTGGTACTTACTTACTTATCCGGTACTACAGTTCTGGATGAACCTTAGGCTTAGCCTCACCAATTACAGCTCCCCATTCTTCTCTATCCTTTGCAGCATTTCTCCAATTTCTAACTCCTAGGGTTTTCAGATCGCTCTCCACTTCATCTAGTCAGCGGTTTCGTGGTCTTCCTCTTTTTCTTCTGCCTTTCATCTGGGCACTGTGGTAGCCTTCCTTCCTGCATTTTCCCAATATGTCCAATCCATCTTAAGATTTGATTTTACAAATCTCACTGAATCATCCATTTCTAATATATTGCCTATATCCATATTATTGCGTATTCTCCAACTACTTTCCTCTTTGACAGGTGCATAAATTCTTGGTACTTGGATTGTAATTCAGTTGTAATTTCAGATGTAATTTTCGGTATTAATTCAAAATTATGTTCCTTGCAGTTGTATACGCCTCTGCTGCTACAACCACATGTTCCACTTGTCTGCTGTGGTCTACAATCTCTGTATATAGTTCCCATCGCTAAAAGTATTTCTTTCCCGCAGGTCAAGGGGTGGTGATAACATGAGTTGCATCAACAAGGACGGCGTCAAGGGGGAGGGGGTTAGATCATGGCTCATTCAAGCTTGCCCACCCTTTCAAAATATTATAAGTGGGGTGCAAGGACGTATTTAAGGGGGAGTTCAGGAGGTCTGGACCCCCGAAAGACTTACCAAGTACAAGAATTAAGTAATTAAAATATGCTTTGTTTAACATTTGTTGTATAATCGAGAGTTTTTTTTCATTTCAACTTGTTTCAAGGCAGTAAGTATTTAGTATTTATTTAACATTAATTTGATTGTGTGTGTGTGTGTCTAAATAAAAGCTAAAGTATCAGTGCAACCACTCCTTTGGTGCATAACAACAACATAATTATTTTATGGGCAGACGCTTGAGACTAAACTATCCTACCGCACTGTCAGTGACGTATTTAGGGGGAGGCCCAAGGGTACGGAACCCCCTTCAACTGAAACACTTGCCAAGTACTAACATTAGCTAAACAATGAAAATATACAGTACCAAATATATTAATCTGAAACTAATTTTCGTCAACTATATATCGAACATTCCTTCTTGTTATTTAAAAAATATTCAATTCTTTCTCTATTTGGAACTGATATCCTTGCCAGGGCAGTTGCTTTCATGCAAATTTTAGCGATTTTAACTACATGCTAGATAATGAAAACATGCTTTCATATCTCTATTCTTACACCCTTTTTACCAATTAATGTAATAATAGCAATACTATATTAATTTAAAATGTATTAATTAATATTATTTTAATTTAATATAATTATATTATAATTGTAATGTTGTTATTATTATTTGTAACGAACCTGAGAGTTTAAGGTTTTATATTTGTAAGAAGTTAAGATTTTAAAAATGTTTATTACTGCAAATAATGTGCAAGTTGTCACAGACAACTATAGTTAGATTGATACAGTTGTGGTTGGAACTTGCATATATGTTTATAATTACGTCAAAATCTGTTCGTGTTAACGTCACTTTCTCCTCTCAGCAGAGGAAGTGAACCCACCTGAATGTTTCTCACCTGACGACAGACTGAGTTTGGAAAACAGGTGAAGGTGAAGAATCAATAAGAACTTGGAAACGGAGAGAATTCAAGTATAGATTTTGAGTTTTCGAGTTTTCTTCTTGCCGATAAGTTGAAAGTAAACAATTAATTATGTAATTTGACTTTCGTTATATGTGAGTGAATTGCCCAACGTTAGTATTGAATGTTCTAGTGTTTTATTGGTAATTGATTAAGAAATATAAGCGATTATAAAACTGTTTAACTTTGAAAAGAATGTTGTGTTTTCTTTTATACCCAGCAAGCCCTGATGAGTGATAAAAGCGTCTCATGTTCCCGACAAAAGTTACAGCGGACTAACTTTGGAACGACTGGTGTCCAACTGGAGGACGTTGCATATTATCATCAATATATCTGAGACACTTGGGTCGGACCTCCCCCCACTTTCGCGGGGAATATCCTCGAAGTTATGCAAGATTACATATTTCCATTGATTTGATTTGATTTATTTTACTTTGCGTTCTTCCACTTTTGGCTAATCGCGATGATGATGATGGATGGTGAGCACATGAAATGGATGAAGGTACAATCACAATCTCGGCAATCTCCTATAACGGCTGAGGGTTCGAAGTGCTGACCCCACGTCACACCATTACCGGTTGAAGACCTCCACGCCTCTAGGTAGGATTGTGGAAGGGAGACTGGCAGTCGGAAGATAGGCCCAGGCCCTTCGAGGGCTGTAGGGCCTCAGGTTATTACAATCACAAACGCAGCACAGTCCCATAGGGCATTATACTGACCAAGATTTCAGACGCCAGAGCCTCGTTAGTCTGCAAAATGCAGTCCAGGGTGTACTACGTGTAAGTGAGATTGACATTTGGTTGTCTTGAAGAAGGGTCCATTGATTTTGCACCAATATCAAGTGTAAAAGAAATTGTATTTTGTGATTACATTACAGGTATTTTAATATCCTGATGTATTTTTTATATATATTTTAAAGCAGAGCTCTGGTAAGTTCATGTTTATAAGTTAATTGAAGTGGAATTCTCGCCCACTAATATTAATCAATATTTTCAATATTTTCAACAACTTAATTAATTGTTACAATTTCCAAGCATCGGTATCGTTATCGGGAAGCGGTAAGGGTATCGGTATCGCTTCAAGTGGTATCGACTGAGCCCTAGTAGCTAATAAGCAAATTTTATAATAAAAATAAAAGCTTACAAATATGGCGAATAAGAAAGTAATCTTTCTTCAGCAATGTGAATATCAAAATACCCTTTTGAAATATGACAGTCATTCAATGGTTACACCTGCATGTCTGGTGTTTGCACAGTACAGCGATTATTTCACTGAACAAGTTCTTGCATCATATAAGTTGGTCACACCTGTTGGTATGTTTACAAAACCAATGTGGAAACCGCAACTGTAGGTTTGGATAATTGGAAAAGCCAATTTGAAGCGCGTTTCTTCCATGACGCAACGAACCATCGGCTTTGCCTCTCACAGGGTGCTACCAAATCCAGCCAAAACTGTAGCCACACCGGTGAACGAGACAGTAAATCCACCGAAGCAAAAGAAAATTGTGCGATTACCAATGGAACCAATCCTCGAGACCCATTGAGGCAGTAGAACCAGAACCAGATAGAAATTTGCCTTCCACAATCGGAAAAGCCACGCCAAAACGAGAGAATGGGATTAGGCTGTCGCTTAGGCGAAAGAATTTGCTGCGAATCGAGAGAGAGAGAGAGAGAGTTAATTAACTGAGAAATTGTGTGGAAGACAAAGACAGAGAGATAAAGGGGGAGAGAGAGGAAGGAGAGGGGAGGTAACAGATACCGCCCCCCTCAAAAACATGGCGGACAATGAAAGCTCAAACGGAAATTGCCACGCAACAACATCGGCGATGTGACGATAGATGAAGGGAGGATTTCCCAAACAGAATACCCCCAAATTGGGAAGGGGGGAGTTAGATAGGAGGGGGTGTTAGCCGCCAATGATAACAGAGATTCTAATTTGCAGAGGTGAAAACAACACGTTTGTAATTTTTATACCCATTCGCCAACATGGACGATAGAAGCAAAAGTTTGTGATTAGCGAATCCGAAATAGATATTAACCGTATCATCATGCCTGCAAATGAACAAATGTACACATGTATGTGTAACAGAGGGTGCAGAAAAACGGGCGTGTATGCTTTTAACGCGCTGATGCACAATATGAGAGATTAGTGTTCTAGAACACGAACAGGATCAAAACATTTGTGAATTAAACTCCCCAGCTAGTCAGCAGATCTATACAGCATAGTTTTTTTTTTCTGCGCATGCACCTAAACGACAAATAGCCCTGTGTGGGCGGAGCTTTCTATGCAACGTCACAACTTAAACTCGCTTCCAATATTTGAAACATAGGTATTGCTAGAAATGCTATGATATAGAGCTAGGAAGTTTATGACAAATCATATTTTTTTCTTTCTGGGCCTTGAACACAATACTAAACCTGATATCAGTCTGTTTCCCTTCAATTAGAACCAAGAAACGTTATTTTTTTTTTATTATTTTTCTTATTTTCTGGCGTTTTTTGCTGTTAGGTTATTTCAGTATTTTTGGCCGTTTCTCTTGCATTTTTCATCATTTTTAGGTTTATTTTTGCTAGTCTCTGTTATTTCGTGAAATTTTCATGCATTTACTAACATAACTTATACGAGGGTCATTCGGAAAGTAACTTCCGTTTGGGTATAAATGAAACACCAGGACATTGTGAAAGTTTTTATTATATACAACTGAAAGAGACAACTCTAAGCTATTTTTCTACATAAGCACAGTTTCTGTTGAGACACTTATCATATCGGCGAACAAGGTTTACAATACTCATGTCAAAGAAATCTGCCGCCTGTGCATTCAGCCATGCAGTAACACTGTCCTTGAGCTCACAGCAAACTATGTTGTTGTTGGTACTGTTGGTGGAGTACCTTGAACGAGGCACAACAATCAACGGCCAAGAGTATTGTGAAACCTTGAAGAAATTGCGACGAGCAATTCAAAATAGGCGACTTGGCATGTTGAGTTCTGAGTGTGTGTATTGCCCCAACCAATGGTGTGATTTCATTGAAGCAGGGAGAGTGAAAAATCCTTTCACTATTAATAAAATGAACAGGGAAGATTTTGTTGATATTCAAATTGGTATTAGCTCAAACTTTGTCATCAGAAAAAAATATGTTGATGGTGCTCCTCTGCTTTTACGTAAAGTTACTTCCATCATTGTGGAACATGATAATCCTGATATTGTAAAATTAATTTATCTTATTCTGACATTGACGTGCATCAAACAGTTAATTTTAGGAAACGAGGTAAAACATTAGATGTTTCGTTGCTTAAGTTACAGCAGAAGTACAATGAACAGAGAAAAATTAAGAATGCTAAATACAATGACCTGATGAAACTATTGAAATATACACCACCCGTCTTTCATCCTTTTTTTAAAAAATCTTGTTCATGATGGTGTTGATGTTGAAGAAGAATGTGAAAGTCTGAGAATGGAGCTGGATTAATACAACATGTTAAATAAAGGTAAACTCAATAAATAAGTTTTACCCCATTTTTTTACTTGTGTATATTTTTCCTAGTAGGTAAACATCACAAAATCTGTGAAACTATTAACCACAATGGTTCAAGAATTTGCAGATAAACTTGAGAAACCATATTTAAAAGAACCTAAAAAAATACGTCATAATGTTAAAAATCTCCTGAGTATTGAAATTAAACAGATAATGTCATTTTCCTCAAAATGAACTTTGGTTGGGATCTGCCGTTATTATTCTGAGCGCCTCAATTACTCTCCTGTAATTTATGAAGAAAAATCAAGCTTTCATTCTAAGTACGAAAATTATTTTAGGTCATTTTTTAATACTTTTAAGGCCATCTTAAGGTCATTTCTGGAGTTTTTTAGGTCATCATCTTCCCATCCCTGCAAAGAAATATATTTATTAAATAAAGCATAAAATAGGTGCTAGCCTATAGCTCTTGTCCAGTCTTACGGCGGGCGCTCTACAAGTTAGCAAGGGAAGTGGAGAGCGGGAAAGCGACCAATCCAGTACGATAAAAAAGGCGGCAGCTTGTAGAACAAGGTGCGCGTAGTACTTTCTTCCGCCACGTCAGATCTCTCTCTCGGCGCTACTGCTTTGTCTGGTTGGTCTGCGGCATGTTCCCCACGTCCCACTTGCCTTGCCAGCATGTAGAGCGCCCGCCGTAAGAGTAGGCAAGAGCTGTAGTGTCTTGGTAAATACACCGTAAAAAGTAAACTGGAGAAACGATATTTTAAGTCCGTCAATTTCTGCTGCCATCCAACTACCGTAAAAAAATGCCAAGACCGTTTTTAAAGTATTAACAGCCTTACATAGATAACCTAATCAATGTATATTTAACAGTTCTGTGTTTACAAAATATATTTATAGTGCACAGAACTGCAATTTATATTCATTTTCCATATTTATGCTTAGAGTTTGAGTTTTAAGTCCACTTTTCTGTACAGATTGGCTAATCGGGACTAGACCTACAGTTTAAAATGGGTCTGAATCACTATGTGCCACCACAGGGTATCGAACCCAAGGTCGCCTGATTACAAGGTGACAACGTTACAAGTACGGTCTCTCTTTCAGCATGATAAAGTAATAAAATTTAAATTAAAACAGCTGTGTTTGAAGCAAGTCTTTCACACACACTTCAACGAAACATCCTAGTATTTATCTTTATCCAAATCTACTTACAGTTTGTTAAATTCAAAGAAAACTCGGACGTCACTATATATAATTTCAATATATTTTTCACTTATTGATCTACTACTTTCTTTTGTTTTTAGTTGCTATGCTCAAAATATGTATAGAAATTTATACATCGCAATTTCACATTATCAATAATTAATTATACATCTTATTAATTCTACAACGTTTTGGAACATAACAAAATAGTAATTGATAACAACATAAATATCATAATGCATGTTAAACACAAAATTAAACAATAAATATAAATTAAATAAATGAACATCTTTGGGTCAGTCACCTTCCGGGTGAAAATTTTCGACTTATTTAAGTTCTGTAAATATCGAAAATTTTACATTTAGTTACAAACTTGTGAACATTGCATTTTTAAATTACAACATATTTTTTTTTTCAAACAATATTAATTCAGTTCACTATGATCTCCGTGAATCAAACTTGACTGACATATTCTTCATTTGCATGCATTCAGTACATTAAACTAAATACAATATTCTTGAATGGAAACAATCATGAACATAAATTATTACATCTGAAATTGTATTTATAGCTTCTCATTGTCCGATGTAACTCTCAAAATCTTCAAACCTTCTTACTTCACTTCTTCACTAAATCTTGCATAATTTCTTCAGCAATATGTTCAATAGATGTAACTAATACACGGCAATCAAGAAATGCAAAACATACACTTAGTTCATTCCTTCTTCTATATCTTCCCAATTACTATCTTAGTTGGAAACTCCGTAATTATTCATGATTACTTATTTACTTGAACGAATACCTCAAGTTGCCAATTGAGTTGCAAGTAATAATATAATGCTGCGACTGTTTCTTCAAATATCATACTAATTTGCGCGCACATAAACTTGTTAGACGAAGATAATTATCACATCGTCAGGGCATCCATGGCCTTTCATAAAAGTATTGTCTACATTCATTCATGTACTTTGTAGACACATCAATTCTCAAATAAAATAATAACCATATGTTATCTAGTGGATAATTACATTTCTCATTCCTACTAGATACAAATCATTGGCATAAATCAATTATTTATATGCAGAGTATATTTAAAATTCTCTGAACAAATTCTTAAACAATATCGCGCAGAAACAGAATGTACATTCACATTCTTACTTGCATGCAGCAACAATCCTCGTAGCAATAGAAAGAAGTTCCAACATCATAAGTTACATTGAATATGCATAGATTAAAATATTCCACCTTTCTTTGAATTAAAGTGCAAATAATTAATAAATACATTTCTTGATGTCGTTTTAAACAAAACTTTGCCCTTGTACAAAAAAAAAACTTGCTTGAAGTAAATCATCCCAACCTTTTAATTTAACATCTCACGGGAACTTGTGTTAAAGGTAAAGAACCTTGTACTTGATTTATTTGCGAAGTATTTTGTTCATGATTTGCCATTCTTGTAGAATCAGAATTAGTTTGTGATACCAAACCTGCTGCTTCAGGTTGAGAATGTAATGAATTTGAATTTGCAAGAAAACGCTGATATGGTATTGTATTATTATTAGCACTGCGATTTTCATTCATGTAATAGAATCGCGATTGATTGAGCAAATTTTCATCATTAAATTGTCCTGTAGGTGAACGAGAATTATTTTGCCTGTAATTATTTCGGAATTGTCCTCCGTTTCTAGATCTGAAGCTATTATAATTGTTTCGTGCAGTAAAATTTCCATGATGTCCATAATTATTCGAGGTTCGCCTAAAATTGTTGAAATATCGACCTCGAAGATTGTTTCCCTGCCTATTTTCGTAACCTTGATTGATAACAGCATCGGCTTCTAACTCACTACTAGTTGGAGTCTGAGTACAAACCATCACCTTCTCAAACTGGAGAAAGCCGAATGGCTTCTTCTAGTCACGTGAGCGACGTCATCATCTGTAGGCGAGACAGCCGCCATGTTTGATTTATTTGGTGGAAGTAGTGTTGGACCTTTTTAGTGAATGTGGAATTGCAATGCAATTTTAAGAACGGCAACGAAGATTAAATGAAGTGTGAACGTACAAGGAATAGGTATGGTCTATAAGTGTTGAGTACACCAGTGTAGAGGAAATTATGATGAGAATAAAAGTAATGTATTTAGTTTTCCTCAAGATGTTACTAAAAAGAGAAATGGATTAGTGCAATTCCACGTAATTTTGTTCCTACGATCAACTCCAGGGTAAGTAACACAGATTTTATACTTATCAATAAACTTGAGAAATAGCTTAGTTCACATAAAGATTTAATGTGCACGAAATAGGCATCTTACAAACTTTTAGATTTGCTCAAGTTTTACTTGTTTCTTGCAAATCATTTTTGATCACCAGTATGGAATCTAACCAAGCTAATTTATTTAGAAATGCCAAATAATTTAACTTGAATTACCAAATTTGGTTAACGTTACATAGTTGTTTATCGTTGCAAAATGAATTGTACAACGTTATAAAATATTGTCACATCTACCAAAGCAGTTTAGTGCTTTGATAACATGTTCGTTATCGAAACTTCCATATAATTTATACAAATATTCAGTTTCAAAGTATGCTTAAGGAAAGAAAACTAGAACTGAGCTAGATTGAGAAATATGAACATTTAGCTGGCTTTTATGCCTCCTTAGATTAATCGGAGATAATGGAAGACAAGTTGATATTTATGTTATGAATTGAAATACAAAGTACACTGTGTAACAACAAGCACTTTGATAGAATATTTCCTTGTATAATTATACAAGAATATATTGTTTTTGTTTTCACACAAAAAGCATACTTTTTAACCGAGTTATGTGAATAAGCAAACAGTCGTTTTATTTAACTTTGGTTTTCTTGAGTATATTTAATAAAATTCTGTACTTGCATGGGTATAAATTATTTTGGCTCTACAAACTTTCATGTGACATTTAATTTTTTGTATTCCTAAACAAAATTGTTGAGAAATTTTTACTGATGTTTGGTTATTGGAAACAAACAAATCGCCAAACTGTCAACCTAACCTTTTTCTTTAGTCTAAGCAAATATTTTTCTCCGCGTACCAATTGTAACCTAAAAATCTTAAACCGTTTTGTAAAAAGTATTGGTTCAATTTTTTTTAAAAATAAAGTGTAACTACTAGTATTGATACTTGCTGATGTCATGTTTGATTTTTGTTATTTAGCGTTGTTTTTCTACCAGTTTTGGCTAATCGCGATGGTGAGGACGAATGACGATATGATGAAATTAATGAAGGAGCACTCACAAATATCATCGGCCAGGATTCGAACACGGATCCCCTGAAGTTGTAGCACTCGGTGCTAACTTCTCAGCCACGAAGGTCGGATCTGTTATCAGGTGACCTACAGGAGAGAATATTATTTTCCTTTCAACAAAAGTAGTATTACATGTATACTTGAGGGCAGGTTAAGTAACTAAATACTGTAGATGTGCATTTTTAATAAATTGGAAGAGCTTTCCTAGTTTGTTCATTCTATGCTGGTGAAAATGAATGTCATAACCGCCTGTGATTTTTACTGCCAATTCCTAGCATTTTAAACCCCACGTCATGATTTTCCTGAAAATGTTCATGGTAACCACACACTTGTTTTTCTATATTTCAAAGACGCTCACAATTTCTGCAAGATTTCAATTCCCTTATAACTAAAGTTCTGCTTGTATAAAGCAAGTACCTAATAGTCCATTTCATTCTTAAGACCCCACTTTACCTTTATGTTCCAAGTTATAATGACATTTTTCCTTATGCTATTTCCAGGTGTGCCAAGCATATTTCAATACTGGGGACATTGAATGGGAGACTGTGCACTTGGATGACCGTACAGAGTTGCTTTGGCAAGGCCTCGGATCGTCCAGGTGCACTCCCATCTATTTTCTCTGGATATCCATCATACCTGCGTTCTGGAATGCAAAATGAAGAGGCACGAGAATGTCCAGAAAAGAAGAAAGAAAAGAGGGAGGCAGAAGCTTTAAGAAGAGCAATTCCAGACAGAATAGGGACAAAAAAAAAAGAAGTGTGTGGCGCAACTCCCACATTTTCGATCTTGAGTGAACTGAAGGGTCGGATCAACAAAATCCATCTTTCTTCACAGTTGGATATTTTGCAAGAGGAAAGTTGCATTATTTTCTTATCCCTCAACCTCTATGAGAAACCTCATGCAGTTAAATATGTTGTAAATGACTCACTCTCTTTGTCAATGTTTTATCGTGGAATTGAAATGAATACAAAGAGATTTTCACGGAAGGATCAACTATACACATGCTATTGAAGATACAATACACTTCCTGGAAATGTTCGACAGTGTAGAATCAGCATGTAATATCAGTGATGTTTTGAAAACCAGTGAAATCCTTCTGGATAATGCAAAATATACTGTGCATGAAAACAGTGTCAGTGCTTCATTTTACAAAATCCCAAATATACGATTGTGAAATGTACGTAAAAAACGGCTGAGATATGATTCTGATATTATTGTTTTCTCATCATTTTTTAATTTTATGTCTCCAAGTGCATAAAGGTTCATCCGTGATTCAGGATATTTTATTTTACCCCATCCAAATAGTTTGCAGAAATTATCTTCAGATATCCGTGCAAGTCCAATTGCAGAGCAAAGTGAAGGTAATTTTCTGATGCACTTGCAAGAAAAAGTGGTTCACCTTAAATACCATGAGTTGTACTGCTCATTGATACTGGATGAAATCCATATAATATCCTACATCGATTACAAGAGAGGTACAATTGTTGGCACTGCCTATGATAGTTGTGAAGCTGCAAAAAGTGCTCATGTATATATGATTAACAGTGTGCTCTCTAAGTACAAGGAAATTGTGAAAACTGTAACCGCTCAGTCATTGCATTGTGTAATTAAGAATGTCATATTGGGCCTTGAAAAGTTAGGAATTAAGATCATATGTGTTGTTTCAGATAACAACATGATAAATAGGAAATGTTTAATGTTGACCATAGGCAGAACTTTGAGTATATTCACCCAACTGATAAGAAGAGGCCTTTGTTTTATCTTGTGGACACTGTGCACTTATTTAAGGGAACGACTTAAGATGACCGGACCCCTCCCAGATGTTCTTCATATTTGGCATATTCACTAATTGAGGCCTCCTAATCACGAATCTGAAGTTAAAAGTTGTCTGAAACGTCTAGAAATGGCAAAATAAGCTAAAATAAAGTGTTAGTTTTCGGAATGTAAACCGTCGATTTCGCGATTTTTTTTTTTGTTTCACAAGGAAATATATATATTCCTGATACCACGACACCAAATTTTAACTATGTTTGCCTAACCTAACCGAAACTAACTTAACCACACGTCAATGGTTCGTGGGGCTAGCGTCAATGGTTCACAATTATTTTGCAATTTCTAGATCCCGATACTACCACGACACCAAATTTTAACTATGTTTGCCTAACCTAACCGAAACTAACCTAACAACACGTCAATGGTTCGTGGGGCTAGCGTCAATGGTTCGCAATTATTTTGCAATTTCTAGACGTTTCCGACAAATTTTAACTTCAGATTCGTCATTAGCAGGCCTCAATTAGTAAGTATGCCAAATATGAAGAAAATCGGAGAGGGATCTGGTCATCTTAAGTCATACCTATTTAAGTGTATTAGAAACAACTGGCTCAATTAGAAAAAAATAAAAATGTGAGTGTTGTTTACCCAGATTTTGGAAACCTGTGTGATTTTTATGTTGCATCATTTTCAACTTTAAGAACACACTTTAGTATGGAAAGTGATATCATCCTAAAATATGCTTATAAATTATCATTAAAATCTCTGTGGCCAACTTCCCTAGAAAGACAAAATATTCAACTAGTTGTTCAAGTTTTCAACCATATGGTCATTGAAAGTTTAAAGCAACAAGGACCAAAACACAATTTGCCGTACTATGAAGACACTGCAGAGTTCATTAACATTGTTTTCAACTGGTGAGAAGTAGTCACGTGTCAAGTCTCCATGGAAAGGTGCGAGGTTAAGAAATATTTTGCAGTATCCTCTGACAAAGGAATCCTCAGATGAGAGACTCTTGTACATACATAAATTCCTTGATTTGTTGGAAAAGTGGGAAAGTCGCCAGGAAATCTCACCAGAGAAACTCCTAGTGCCCTGAAAATAACCACGCATGGGCTAATTGAAATAACCAGATATTGTACAGAAGAGTTAGGAATGCAATACCTTTTACCAGGAAAGACACACTTGAAGAAGATTTGGCCAATACCGACAGTTGGCTGGTGCGCAGTACAACGTATCTCTCCATCATATTTTTGAGACGGAACAAAAACTGCGTCTTGACAGCGGAATGAAGTTGAAACTGAAGACACTAAAATATGGTGGCATCTTTTCAAATCAAATTGATGAGTATCGTACATCTGAATTTACCCTGGCAGTTACACACTTGGCTATGTTTCAAGAGTTCGAAAATTCGTGCTGCGGATATTGTGGAAGCGTAGAGAGATCTTCCTATTTTGATGTAGTACCTCTTACATTACAAGAAAAATATTGACGTGCGATGACTGTAGCAACATTCTAGTTTTGGACAAGATTATGCAAGATATTTCAAATGATTCATTGGATTTTATAAAAAGTTCGAATAGAGGTGGATTGTTGTGTCCTTCAGAGGTGGTTGTGGATATTGTGCTGATCAATTACGTTGTTGTCAAAAACTGATAAGCCGTGAATATGAAGTGGAATTCTTGAAAGCAGCAAACCAACGGGAAGTGGCATTCAATTTGAATCTTGTGAAGTTGAATAATGGACACGAATGCGAAAACGTTTTGAGAATAATTTTGTGGTCCTCAACAAATGCTTTGTTAAATAATTATTGTAAAAGAGTAAATAACTTTGTTGAAGGCCGACACAAAAGAAGAAAACTCTCCACACTCTAAACTTTTTTGCTGTTTGCATTATTCAATTGTCGAAAAATTGGATGTTGGTACTACAAAGTGCTATCGGAAAGAAAATTAAATGATAATAATATAGAAAGTGCTAGCGATGTGTCGAAGAGTTTATTAATTGGTTAGGCAACTTGACCAAGTTCCTGTCAACGTAACAGGCGGTTATTAACTTACACTATTTGTTTTATACTTTTCTTACAAAAACTGTAACGAGTTTTATGTAAAACTTAAAAATATTACGGATAATATTTCATAAATACATGCATTTTTTTAAAAAAAAGCTGCCAGGATTGAAGTTTGTAACGATTTTCAACATGAATTTGGGTTATAATAGGGATTTTTTGTGGTGGCCATAGTGGCTTCTTGAACGAAAATGTTGGTGTAAATATTCAATCATTTTTTTTCTTCTATCTCTTCTAACTATATTTACGTGAAGGTAAATGTTAAAATGTGACTTCCTCCGAGATTCCAGTTATTTAAAAAAAGAAACAAACGAACTTAAATTATCTACGGTGAAATATTGTCTTCCTTTTAGAGCGTTAAGATGATCGCCTCCAGATGATGACGTCAGGACTGAGCGCTGCGGCCTGAGCCTCTAAGATGGTTTTGTACAAACACTAGTGGTCTTCGAACGTCGAACGTTAACTTGCCGCACATTTAACTTGCCTCTATTTTGTTCAGAGTTCTTAAAAATCTTTGGAATATTTTCACGTTCGTTGTCTTCATTAGGAAGAACAACAAGCCCCTTTCTACTAAATTTTATTACATCTAATCTTCTTAACATGCTAGTCAGTTGATCTACTGAACGAATTTCGTGACAAGTAATGTGATTGGCAATATTATCAGGTAATTGGCTAAGTATTAACTGCACAACATCTATATCTTGAGGATTTTCAACCAAATTACAATAACTAGAGTGAGCAAAAGTCTCTAAACTGCCATGTACACTGGGATCGTAGTTGCGATTCCTCAATACGGAGAGTTGTGATTGGATAACTTCCGAAGAAGCAAACTGATTAATGAATTCTTGTACAAACTGATCAAAAGAATTAAAATAATATTGTTGAATACTTTGCAGTTTCATATCTGTTGGCACTCCTACAACATTTAATATGTTATCCAGCTGTTCAATATATTCTCTCGCTGATTGTTGCTCTATCTTTCCCGAGAACTTAGGCAATTGAGATAATTCACTTAATTTTAAACGTCCACTTCTTGCATTTCCTTCTCCATTGCATGTATTTCTAGTTATAGGATGATCACTTCTTCCTCTCAAACTATACGGTCGATTATAGCAAATATGATTTGCTCCGTTTAACCCTGTGTTACCATAATTATGCAATCTAGAACCATTTACAGACGACTGATGATCATCGTGATTGTTTGAAACTGAACATGGTACACTTGCATCACGATATATATTACTAACACAATCATGTTGTGGGTTAGGTTCTGATATTTGTGGGTTAAAATCACACCACATACAAGGAGAATTAACGCTTTGATCCAGATGACAATGTGGATTATTATGTACATTACTAACATTGTCATTATTCTTAGTAAACACAGAACTAGAAGTAGGATGTGCATTTGTACCAAACAGTTGATAGCAAGCATCAGTGTAGTTATATTTCTCAGCACCTAACTCTCGTTTTGGGAATAGACCTTCTGCGTCGTCACTTCGGAATTTCTTTACGGAAATTTCGTCAGAGCTAGATCTTACAGATTTATTATACTTGTGCTTCCAACGGACATATTTACGAGCACGAGTGTTAGTAACATTCTTCTTACCGGAAACTTTCTTAGAAGAATCATCTGATACATCACTAGACGAAGTACTGAGTCCAATATCACACTGGGTTCTTCCATTCCGACATGTATTAGATTCTGTATTATCCACAACAATTGATTTTGTTCTACTATTACTATTTGTAAAAACAGAATTACGAGCAGAGGAATTATGTGCAAGGGCTAAGCTACCTTCATCATTATCGTTATAATTATCTTTGACTGTTAAATCCTTGCCATCAGTTTGAAGCTTTTTGATATTTTGTTCTATACCTTCAATATGGGAATAAAACTGTTGGAACTTTTCTGTACAATGAGAAATATGCTTATGTACATCAGCATTAACATCGCTTTTACTTTCTAAAATAGTGACTCTAGATATAAGATCAACTATATTAGCAGAGCAATCATTGCAATTTGAATTGAGATTATCTAAACGTTGGTCATAATCAAGAACGTGTTCTTTCAATGATAATTGCACATTTTCAAATTCAGATAGTTTGACATCAACATTACGACATTTATTATGAAACACAGATTCAAGACGTGTAGTTGATTGTAAACACGCTGTACTAACCGAATCTATTTTGTCCTTAAATTCAGACATTAAAATATTGAGCCGATTGTTAACATGACTAATATCATGATTAACAGCTTCAAATTTGACATCAAGCTGTAAAGATAACTGTGTATGTGCACTAGATAATTCAGCTTGTTTTAAAGATATAACGTCAAGTTTAACCTGAATATTTTCATTAGACAGATTTAATTCTGATCTAAGTTCCTGATTAGACTGTTTGAGTTCTTGATTAGACTGTTTAAATTCCTGATTAGACTGTTCAAACTGAGTCTTAAGTTCCTGATTAGACTGTTCAAACTGAGTCTTAAGTTCCTGATTAGACTGTTCAAACTGAGTCTTAAGTTCCTGATTAGACTGTTCAAACTGAGTCTTAAGTTCCTGATTAGACTGTTCAAACTGAGTCTTAAGTTCCTGATTAGACTGTTCAAACTGAGTCTTAAGTTCCTGATTAGACTGTTCAAACTGAGTCTTAATTTCCTGATTAGACTGTTCAAACTGAGCCTTAAGTTCCTGATTAGACTGTTTGAGTTCTTGATTAGACTGTTTAAATTCCTGATTAGACTGTTCAAACTGAGTCTTAAGTTCCTGATTAGAACTTACAACAGCTAATTGTATGCTTCTAATGCTGTTTAGTATGTCATTTAAATTAGGATTTATACTTTCCAAATACACCGGCAATTGGTAAGGATCGTAACTGGAATCACATTTGTTACAACAGTATTTTTCCTTAGTGGTGGAATAAATTGTCCAATGTGTGACGGAAAGCTTCAAACATGAAATATGATACCACGAACGGCAATCAAAACATTGCACATACCTCAGGTCATTATCGAGCTTATCACAACATGTCACTCCTTCAATCTTACCTGACTGTACATCACAAATATCACCATCGTGAGAATTACTACTATTTAAGTAGGTTCCTTCATATGCAACATTAGATTTTAGCCTACGTGAATGTCTAGGCTTCGTTTCCTTAGATTTATCTGCCATGATTGCACAGAATAATAATAAACATAAATAAAATATTTAGGGTCGCCAACTTTGCCTTCGCAACATGTTAAACAAATTGAAACTCGAAGACAAAATAAAATTTTAAAAGTCTATAACTACCATTGCGCAAACTTCTCACCACGCATCAGAAGATTGCCCTTTTTTTTTCAATCCTGGCTGTAGGCGCCAAATTATTGAAGCAAGTCTTTCACACACACTTCAACGAAACATCCTAGTATTTATCTTTATCCAAATCTACTTACAGTTTGTTAAATTCAAAGAAAACTCGGACGTCACTATATATAATTTCAATATATTTTTCACTTATTGATCTACTACTTTCTTTTGTTTTTAGTTGCTATGCTCAAAATATGTATAGAAATTTATACATCGCAATTTCACATTATCAATAATTAATTATACATCTTATTAATTCTACAACGTTTTGGAACATAACAAAATAGTAATTGATAACAACATAAATATCATAATGCATGTTAAACACAAAATTAAACAATAAATATAAATTAAATAAATGAACATCTTTGGGTCAGTCACATGTTCATCTCTTATAAATTAACAGGCAAACTGTTCAGTTCTAAAACTGTAAAATATTGTAAATTTTGCAATATAAAAACTGCAAAAGGTGGGTTATATCTTCTTTTTTAGTAGTCAGTTCTCAACTTTGCCATCTTTTCCTGCATTTGACTTTTTTTTTAGGAATTCTGTGCGAAGGTTGGGTTTCATACTCATCAATCTCCCCCGCCCTACGCCGCTGGGGTGCAGTGGTTACTGTATCTTTCTTGCATACCATGAAAAATGACTTCTGGATGTCGACTTGATCTACGGGAAACAATCGTCAATGTATTCTAATCGAGTCCTTGAAGACACCTGAATCGAATTTCGATCTGATTCTATAGAATCCTCCGTTAGAAGTACATGGCAATTATGTGGAAAATTAAAGTTCAGATAAAATCTGATTGTTTATTAATGCAGCACCTATTTATATATAAAGGTTCTGAATTGAATTGTATATTATGTTAATTATTTATCAACCCTCGCATTTATTTCCATGCAAGAATGACATGGCCAATGATTTGTTTATAATTGTATTGTGGTTATGTTACATATTGTATGAAGGTAGGAAGTTAAGTAATTGTGTGGTCTGTAATGAACACATCTGGAGTACATACGTTCGACTCCTTCCATTTCCAATTGTCTCTCCTCTAACCTATTTGCGGGTTTGAGCAACTCGTCTTGCATATGTGGAGGCCAGCGAGCACTTCGTGCGGTGTGAACTTCCCGCCTGCACACTGCATCTTGGTGGAATGATCAGCGTTACGTGCCACGAAGCCAGAGGTCCCAAGTTAAAACTCTGGTCAGGTAAGGATATATTATTCTCCCTTCACCAATTTATTAGTTTTACATTCATTCTCAACGTCGTGATTAACCCGAAAGGTAGAAGAGTAACGTAAAATGAAATAGAAGTAGGAGTAGGGGAGTTATTTGCAATGAAAATGCTGCAGGAGAGGCGCCCTCGTTTTCACGGAAGCACCTCCTCTTTCTTCCGCCATGATTACAATGCCACACGGCACCGTTACTCACGAAGCAAATGACGTGAGATTACTCTCTTTACGCGCGCGACCTACGAAGCCTCAAGCCTCGCTCACGTCCTCCTTTCTGCCACTCTTACAAAGCAACAGTACCGCTGCTTGCTCTGCTGTCCACACGCGCGTACGAGAGCGCTTCCATAGATACAGAGGATTGTCCAAGCCTGAACTATTTGAATTTCACATTCTACTAACCCTTAGAAGTTCTTATTTTCTTGCTGATCAAAAGAGGATTGTCCAAGCCTGAACTATTTGAATCTCACATTCTATTGACCCTTAGAAGTTCTTATTTTCTTGCTGATCAAAATACGTTTCATTGGTGATTGCCCAATATTGGCAAGACATTCAAATGTAAGCATGAATGGTACCAAAAATGGATTTCTTGCTTATAATTTGAACACGAGGCTAGATTGCAAATGTTTGTGTGAGAATAAAAATTTGGTTCGCTTTAAAATGAACAGTTCTCTTTCAGAAAAGAAGATGAAAGATCGTGTCTGCAAGACAAACAACGGTCACCAAGTGGGGATTTTTTTAAACAACAACAACAACACAGACACACATGGACGTCCGCAGGATTTTTTCCAGGGAGGGGCAAGGAAGGTATATTTTTCCAGGGGGGGCCAACATGGCATATTTTCCCCAATAATAGTGTTCATCCCTCAAAAAACATTGCTTAAATATGAATTTATCATGTTCGAGCAATAATTAACACACATTATTGTGGCTGAAATTAAATTATATGTGTGAAATATGTAATTTTTGGTTGATTTTCGTTTTCCAGGGGGGGGCCACGGCCCCCCCTTGCCCCCCCTTCCGGACGCCCATGCAGACACACACACACACACACACGAAGTTGTCGACCACAGCAGCCTTTGACAACATGGTTTTCAAACATCTTTAGATATCTAGTATCAGATTATGATGTGAAATTCTCTGGACTTCTTCAGTGCATACTCAACCGATCAACCCTAGTCAACGACTCTATTATACTAATTTGGTGTGTTCGCAATCTTCATGCGATCTTACTCTGTTCGTCATCTCGATACTGAATAATCTAAATGGCTAAACATTTTTCCTTAATCTTGAGGAATTTGTTCATTTTTAGTCTGGACGTCCGCAACCAGGGTCCTGATTTAAACATGGGCAAAGGATGCAGAAGTTGCCAGCGTATATCTCCCAGCGCTCTCTCGGACCATAAGCCAGAAGGTTCCAATTACCATCGTCCGTTCATCGCTTGATGGGTCCGCAAACAAGAAGCAATTTATGGCAAGTTAACATGGAAGGAGGGTGGCGAGATACCCACCCTCCACGAACCCTCAAGCAGGGGGAGTAAATGCGGATCCCAGCAACATTCAACAGAATTACACAGCTTTTCCAAGCCGTGCACGACCTGTGGCCAACAATGCGATGAGCTCTCCTCAACACAGGGAACAATAGCCTCAGCCCCCCATCTGCTCCTCCCCCTCCCAGTGTGACGTACGCCCGATTAGCACCCAATCAATCGACAGATTCAATATGGCCTTTGAGAGGGCCGGTTGCGGCTTTTGTCCATCAGCAAGGACGGGTTTGACAATCCTAGCGGCATATGCGCCAAAACAATTGTCTGCAGAAGTGAGGCATTGTTAGATCGGTCCGGCGCCATTGTTCGTCACTTCGCATCCGAGCACCCAGGTCATTGTTGACGAATCAAACTGTACCACACTTTTTTGCCAGGATGAAAGGAGGCAAGTGTTTTCCCCCTTTGGAGGCACCACAAGAGCCTATCTGGTGGTGGTGGATGTCGCTTGCGAGGGAGAGGGCACAAAGTACTCGATAGCTATTAAAATGTTGAGGTGCAGAGTTGTCTGCATATCTTATTACTAGGCACCAAAATTTTTCTGTTAAATTTTTTCATAATTTCTTCCATGATGGTTTTGCCAAAATATATTTTCATTCCAGGCCATTATGTAGAAATGGATCAAATACGTGGGCTGTAAATTTGAAAGTGGCAACACTGTCAGGAAGAGGTGATAACACCGTGCGTGGGCTTTCAGGCATTGAGCATTGTCAGTTGGGTCCCATGTCGATGTGAGGCGTACCAAAAGTGGTCGGTGCAGTGAGTGATGAAAGGTAGAACAGCGATTGTGGATCAAAATCCAGGTGGACCGTGGCAAACATGCACGAGAAGATCATCAAGACTTGCATGAGCCTGTAGAAAAATACCTTGCCGTATTTATAATGGTTGCAAGGGCGCAACCATTTCAGGAGAGGGCAGGATCACAGAAACTTTTATTACTACTACTACTAGTACTAATACTACTACTAATACTACTACGTACTACTATTAATATTATTATTGTTGTTATTACTGCTACTATTGTTTATATGTTTGTTGGTTATTATTATTATTATTATTACATTACTCTCACTACTGCTACTACATATGTTTTTTTTTAAAAAAATTACATACTTTTATAATTTCCATATCCTGTATATCTATATACAATTTGCTATAAGCTATATAAACAGCTTCTTGCCCTACATGAATTAATATACAGTTATGCTATTTGTTTATAAGTATACATAATATGGAATATTATAAATTTATATAAGACAAGAAACGTCTCGGTCTTACCTCGAGACGAGAAAGACGCGACTTTGGAAAGATTGAGGAGAGAAACAAGACCAGAATTGCCGATACGAGCCCGAGAACGAAGCAGGTTTCCACAAAGTCCAGACGAGACCCAGACTAAGCATCAGAGACTTTCGATCGCAGTCGAACTTTGATATGATATTTGAAAAGATTCACCTCAAGGTAAATGTACTTTACTATGTTGCTTTTTCTGATATAACAGGCGCATATCTACCTGATTATTATTTTTGATTTGATTTGATTTATTTTATTTTACTTCGCGTTTTGTGCCTCTTGGTTAATTTGCGAAGATGGGGATGAGTGATGAAATGAAATTGATGAATGGACATTCACAAACAACCATGCCCGAGCGGGATTCGAACCCTGGCGTCGCAGCGCGATGTGCTAACCACTCAGCCACAGGGTCCGGCTGATTATGTTTAGATATAACATATTTTGTTTATAGTAATTACAAAGCCAATCTATTATTGCCAATTGTGAGCCAGTGCTAGAAAGGTTGCATATATTCAGAATACAATTCCGTTTTTCGAGTGTTCGGAGGCTCCGTCCGGTAAGTCCAAAAAGCAGACTTGAAGTACGGTCTTCTCGGAAGTGACGTCACCTAGTGCAGTTCGAAAGCGTCAATTAAACGAGCAATCGAGTTCGCACGCAGCAAGCAGCACGCAGGACTCTACGAATCAGGCTTCTTTACTTCCCTCGTCTGCTTGTTTTTCACTTGTTTGAAATCATGGAAGTTCAAAGTCGACAATGTTATCGGTTGTAGTTCTTTTATTGTGTGGAAATGATGGAAATGTAAATATAAGGCCTTTTTAAAATGCAATGTGGTGTCTATTGTGAAAAACAAGTGTTTATAACGCGGGAACATCAACGTGTTCTTTGTTTATCTACTGATTGTATCTGGCGCTGCAGTCGAAGGGCAAATCGAAAGACATTCACTTCCAGCCTCAGGCTTCAAGACAGTCAGAGACTTTCGGTTTGAAAATACGTTATTGACGTTCGTTCAGTGGGGCATATAACCCAGAAGTGTACCAACAACAATATCGCTCACGGCAATAGCCCAGGAGAGATGCATAGATTATATAGTGGAAACACAAGCAAAAAAGCCTGCGCAGACCCGCGACTCCTGTGCACCGTACTCCCGTATGGAGGGGAGGGGTAGAGTGGGGTATGCTTC